>NW_025321112.1:0-96420 GCF_019176455.1 Solea senegalensis | reverse complement strand
TGTGGTTTGACTCTATAGTAAAACTACGCGTATAAAATGATTTGCACAACTATTACTGTCAGACACTGATGTAACATAATGAAGAAATGGAAATATTTCTCAAATACAACAGCAAAACCACAGTGCACTTGGGCAGAGCCAATGGAAATGTGGGTAGAGTGAGCTGTGAGATTTGAAGACCAGACCATTGTGGCTTTGGCTTTAACTGACGAAGGAAACAAGGACACTCTTGTCCCGAAAGGAATTAAACATGCAGTCACACATACAAAAAGACCAAATAGGATATTAGTACATTCTTCTCCTGCTCAAGAACCAGAATATTGCTGCGCAGAACTCAGCTCAGAGTCTTAGATCCTCTAAAAACTAATATAATACTGGTTATCTAAATTCAGAGGTCTCATAAGTAAAATAATATGGCTTAGGGTACTTTTAAATGTTTAAAAGTCAGCCTTCATATTTGGGGAGCTGAAGCCTGTATTTTCCCGGCATAAATTGAGTGTGCACTCTTCCTGCAGTAGCATGTAAGGGGATATTGCGGCAACAGACGGGCACAGTTTAATCCTGGCAGCAGGGGCAGACATCTGATTTCCAGATGTTTCAGGCAGCCTCTCATGTGAAGCCAAGACCAGATTCACCTAAAACAGTACACACCACTCTCTAGTTCTCTGTCTCTAACTTGTCTATGCTTTTTGTTCTCTTTTTGTCTGATATGCACTCCTGTCATAGCACAAGCCTGGTTACGTGCACAACAGACATTGAAATACTGATACCTCAGGAATATGTGCAAGACATCATAATCTCTTTATCTTAAACTGCATTTCCAGCTGACTCTCACTTTCTTTGCCCTGCATCAGCGTGTTCACGCTTGTATAACTTTTCCATCAATGCTACAATGGTTAAACAGCAAATCGCTGCAACATGAAAAATAAACTTAAATCAAAGAATGACGCCACACAAAGCTGGAGGACCATGTGAGGGTTATGATTGCCCAGCTGTTTTCTGACTAACCCAAAGCCTAGATCGTCCAGACAATCCTTTCAGCAGCTGATTAATGGACATGTGCATGTATGCGTGTGTGTGTATGAGAGACAGACAAAGAAAGCAAACACACACTGTTTGCTTTCTTTGCTTGGCCATCTATGCCGTGATAGCTCTACTGATTTGATATCTGAGGGCATTCACTCTGCATGCTCTGCAACACTGTGTAAGTACTGTAAGCACAAAACTGTCAGAAGACATAGACAATCACAGCCACTGCAGCTGATGAAGAGGCTTTCCCACACCTGGCACGTTGGAAACAAGTATACAAATCTTCAGTTTTTGACTTGTGTGTCTGATATTTAGGACCATGAAGGTCTGAAAATGCAACGACACTTCACGATGACTTTTCTTTCTTGGTAAAAACAAGAGATGAAATCAATAAAGGCCTGTCCTCTGGCATGTCATATTCAGTGGTTCTGTTCAGGATTAGCCAGTGTCTGGTTTAGGTCAGCTGGCAGGTTTTTGCTCCCTCTGTTCTCAAACACACCCTCCTCTTTTTATATTAACCAAAGTCATGAAATCAATGTGTGTATGATGAAACCAGAGAATCAAATCTCAACTTTAAACAAAGACTATGACACTATAGTCCATGAGTATTAAGCAGCTATAATAGCAAGGTACTTCCCCAACACAGGTGTGTAATCTGTCCAGATTATATCTAAACATTTGAGGACAGTCCTGCTGTTGCACTCACGGGATTTCCTTGATTAGTGTTCATTGCCCGTGTTAATGTGTTTATATGAGTGTGTGACTGCGTGTCTGTCTGTATCTTCTGACTCATAACCACCTGCTTTTTCCACACAGCTTTCTAATCTGTTGCCAAATAACTTTGTGCTTCATCACCACACACCTCTTCACCAACCGTGGACAATGAGTGGTGACACAACTAGAGCCCGTTACCGTCGTAAACCTCAATCTGTGCTCCTGTGAGAGCGGCCATGAAGTCAGTGTCTCTCACACCACCTCCATCATTACACTGCATTACCGAATCAAAAACGGAGGGCTATTTCTCTCCGTCGCGGTCATATACGCAGGGCTGCAAACCACAAGGAATGAGAGGGATAATACCTCATTTTACTGAAGTGAATGTACGTCATGAGCGTCAGTCTGTACGTCAGTCAAAATAAATGGAAGTGTTCTACGAAGAATAGCCGCGCAAACCTGTGTGTGTGTGTGTGCTCCAGGTATTTCTAATGCTGTGGGGATCTAAATCTGTTCATACAGTCACAGTCACATTATGAGGACGGTTAGGATGAGGTTAGAGTGAGGTTAAGGTTAGGATTAGGATTAGGCCAGTTGTAGTTATGATTAAGGTTAGAGTAAGTCTCCAGGAAGACAAAGTAATGTCCTGTAAACGTATTGAAAACAGACTCCGCCCTCTTTCTCTCTCCCTCTCTCTCTGTGTAGTCACACTATTGCCAGCACTTGCCTCATTGGAGATGAAGAGAGTGAGCTGCTCTGTCTGGAGCTGCTCAGAGGAGTTGCCATTCTGTCGGAGGCCATCTTACTTCAGCACAGCACCTGAAATAAAACACATAACATACACATGAATCAATCCATGTCACATGAATACGACCGCCTTTCTTTCTTTTTTTTGCTTTAGTTAAATGTGGAAAAATTATCAAATGTGGGGAAATGTTAACCCAAATAACCTGCATCCTTACACAGCAGCATCATTCACTATATGCTCCTTCACATGCTCCTGGCTGTGTTGCTTGCTGCCACAGTGTTATGCACTACAACAAATTTGTATTGATCCTCTGCCTCCAACCTTTCTATTCTTGTCTTTTTTTTCCCTACAAGTAATTCAATTATCAATAAAGCTCCCTGTTTTAAATAGCTGCAAGCCGCTGGTGTGCCAGTGGAATAATATTTCTTATCTTCTAATTTATTGGATGGCTGCCAGCCAGAGAGTCCCCTCCCTGCTTTGAGCCTGAGAAACAGGGCCTGACGCTCTTAAGTGCCCACAACTTTATTCCACTGTTTTATTGATGTATCCCATTTAGATTAGTCCATTTTCAATTGGGACAAGCCATGGATGCCCTCGTGCCTGAGCCACACTCTAATCCTTTTAGTTAATGATATCCTGTAGTGCTGCGGTTACAAATTTCATGTTTACTGTGGAGTATAATTAGCAGGTAGTTACAAAGTGAGATAATCTCTCTCACACCAACACAGATGCACACACCCTGTAAGTGTCATGGAGCAGGTTTCCGATGTGGTGTCCTGCTTTTTTACGAAGTGCTTCCAGCATGTTAAAGGATCGATAGATATAAACCGGAGGACTTGTAATAAAGCAAGTGGGACTAGAGGTGTGTGGGCTGCACACGAGATGATTCTCGTAACAGTCCCACGTCTGCCTCATGCTTTTTCTATCGTGCTGCGTGCAAGCTGAAATGCCACAATGACTGATAAACAACTGATCCATTTTTGTGGAGAGTGGAGATGGAAAGGATCAGACAGCGGCACATCAGAGGAATCACAGATTTGGTTTTACTGTTCGCTTCAACTGCTCCGAAACTCCATTGGTTACATAATTATGAGCAACAGGGGAACTATTTATTGATGGATGGATGTGGTTTTTTTTTCTTTGGGGCGGGGGAGGGGGGTTAGGGTGGTGACTGAGTTAGTGACTTCGACAAGGAGATACCCAGATGGAGGCGAAGAAAAAGAAGAGGGAGAGAGTAAGAAGATGTAGCTGCAGAGAAGGAGAGAAAGGAAGATGGGAGGTCTTTTAACTGCAGTCTTGGCATGGCTCCTCTATGGCCATTTCCAGAGAGAGCATCACAGTGCATCAGAAATGATATCAGTACTGTGCCAGCACAACAGAGCTCTGGATGTCTGACAGTACAGGCAAAGCCGAGACACAGCCCCAGCAGAACCCATTTACATGTGCCTACAGTGCTCTTCTGTGGATTACCATACAAATAGAGATGAGTTGTCCAATCAAGTAATTTGGTCCTGAGCACTTAAAATGTACTGCTAAGTGCTGCGTTAAGGACCATTTCACTGCAAGTGATCTCTGTCAGTCTGGTGTGAGTGGCCACCAACTGCAGGGGGGAAGACAGTGAAAGGTGCCCTGCGATCCTGAGCTATTGTTTCTTCCAGAGCATCCTGGGTAAACTCTTTGTGGTGCAGATGTTGTGGCGTAAAAGCACATGAGATGCAACAATTAGGAGCTAAAGCTGTGCCTTCTAAAGACCATATTTTCATGAAGCTGCAGGCACAGAAGTTAAAACATCTCCATCTGTATTAAAGTTGCAAATGCTGCAGAAATAGGAGTTTCTTAAGCAGATGGTCAGCTTTGATCAGAACCTAACCCATATTCTTGCTGTGCTGGACATTTCTTTTCATGTCTGGGCTGAAACCTGAGTGGCCCGGTGGGTTTCCCAGTCCGGTCGCTGTGGAAAGTGTGTTGGTTGTAGGTAAGCCAAACAATGGACACCTCTGTTTCAGCCTCATGTCACATGCCGGGTAAAATAACAACCACTCAGTGACTTGTGTGTGTAAGGGAAATCACTGGGGTGTGCATTCCAGATTTACTGCAGCACTTGTATTTATTCTTTACATGTGTGCAGTGGGAGACTTAAATGTTGGCGTGTCTTTGTCAGCATGTTTCTGTCACTTTCAGTTTTCTAGTTACAGTTTGTTTTATGCCTGTACTTAGTTAGAGTCACGAGAAACTTTGCATTGGACACAAGCGTTATCTGGACTCTTTCTCATCTGAGAAAGGCTGTACCGCTCAAAAGCTAAACTGGAGCAAATAACAAAATGTCCAATGTAATAAACCAGTGTCTACAGATACAATAAGATAGAAAAAACACAAGCTCATTTGTGATATTAGAAGTTATACAACATCCAGGAACAACAGTATGACTCTTTGGACAGGAAATGGTAGTTGAGACTGTGATATCATCATTTCATTTTACTTTTCAGAGCATTGCTTTATTCATTTGGTGGAAGAAATGCAGCTGGCAAAACCTTTCCAGCTCAGCAGAGCAGCCACATAATGTGATTGATGGAAAAGTCTGAGGACTCAGTGTGGTTGTTTAATTACAGAGCTCGAAGAATGGGGATTAAAAATAATGCACACTGAGATTGTAATATGCCCATCAAACTTTGATCTTTGGGTGACATAGTGTTCATGTCTGGTCGATTGATATAGCAGCAGTGGAATATTAGGTTCAACATGGTTCACATGTAGCTATAGCTGTAGCTGTAGCTATATACATCATTTCCAAGGGTAAAAAGGGGGATTATGTCTAACAGATGTTGTTCAAGTTTTGTTATAATCAATAACATTTCTAAGCCCAGTTGCAGATAGAAGAACTGTCTTTATCTTAAAATATTATCTGTAAACAACACGGGTTTGTTGTTATTTGTAGACGGGAAGATCTTATTATTTTGATTCCTCGACACCAACTACATCATATCTTTAAAATAAATGTCCACCAATACTGTGCCCGTAAATTGTGTGAGGTTGGTCCTAGAGAGGTTGGTCCCACTGTGTGCGATTTAGTGAAACATACGTGGGTGTTGCAGATTGCAACTAGCTGTAGACCATTTTTAGACATGAATTCTGGAAAATGTCTGGAGGAAATTGAGTTTGGACATTATGCAGAGTTTGTGGAGATTGTCTGGGTCAGACACATTCACAACAGCCGGGGAAAGTGCACCCATTGCCTGGATGAAGCCTGGTTAGAAGTTCAGTTTTCTGAGCTATTATAGAAACATGATGGCACAATATGTCTATGGAAGAGCTCCCTGAGGTAATGAAAACGTGAATTAGAAAATGAATTAGTTATTCATAATTTGAGATGATTATCAAAACATCAATCAAAACATAATTGTCATATTGTGTGCCTCTCAGTCATACACACTGAAAAAGAAATGCCCCCCACTTTTAGTTCCTCTATACTTCTTACTGATGTAACTTAACACTCACAGATACAATGAGCACATGTGCAAGCAGGGTGACGTTCTACCACATTGTCCACTCACTCTTTAACTGCACAGTCACTGGTTAAAACACAGTTCCAGAGCTTTTTATAAGACTCTGCGGTGAAGCAAAATGCTTTTTGCACATTCTGGATAAAAACCACCAAATGAATACAAAAACTGGTCTGCAGAAAACAAAGTACCACACCACTGTGGCTTGGCTTTGTTCTTGTGCCAAAAGCAATACATTTCTGTTTGTCAAAAACACAAAGAAATCTAACTGTGAGGAGAAACGGGCCAAGCCACTCACCATTTTGACAGGCCATACCCAGGATGCATCAGTGTGATGGAGCTCAGGATTGAGTCAAGCTATGTAGTCCAAGTTTAATATCCTTGTTGTTTCAGGAGTGATTCTTTATGGTTTGGCTTCATTTCAAAACTGCTGATTAAGGACTAAATGTTTTTCCTCCTGCTGCTGTCCAAACTCACGCAGACTAAAACGTTTTCTCTGGCCTTTAAATACAGTCCACACGCTCTGCTCCGACAACTCGATGGTGCCGTACTCCTCATGTTTTGTCAATGAGCTGGAAACTGGGTTCACAGGAGGAGCCAGTCTCACCACAGAACTGTTATGTGGAGGGAAAGGCAGAGCTGGATGGGTACTGCATGGGTGGCTGGGTGGGAACAAGTTGGAAGCAGGCTGTCCTGAACCCTGGACCCAACATTCCCATCCCACACACAGTGGGTTGGATTAATGTGGGCCCTTGTACTTGGACAGAGAGGCCGACACAGGCCGGTAGATCATGCCCTCTGTGAAGTGATACCGCTTGACTGTTCGGTGAGTCAGGTTAGGTTTCCATTACAACTGTTCCTGGTCTCTCTCTCTTCTAACCACACCTCTTTTCCCCACTCTCCCTCCCATTTTTCCCCAAACTTTCACCCCACCTCTTTTTTTCTCCCCAATTTTTCTCCTTTCACCTCAGCTGGCTAAGGCAGATGGCTGCACATCTCTGAGTCTGGTTCTGGTTTTCCCTCCACTGATGCCAAGTACTTGTGCATTGTGTGTGCATTGTTGGGTTTCTCTCTAATATTGTAAGGTTTTGGCCCTACTATGTAAATTGCTATGATTTGGCCTTAAACAAATAAAATTGACTGTGATTTGATAAATAAAAATATATTCTATGGTTATTAAAAACACACACACATCCTTAAACTTAACACAGGGGATATTTTACATCCCCTGTGTATGTTTAAATATTTGGCTTTTTTCACATGCTTCATAAATTACTGAATTGTGCATCAATGTGTTTCTTCTGCACTGGGCCAGATATTTAAGGACATGCTTTTCTTACCAACCACAACAGCCCCTCTTGCCCATTATCTCAGTGTGTCTAAATGTAGAGCATTCCAAAGATAACATTGGCATGGCCAATTTATTTTAAGTTTGCAATTTGTTTTGCCAGATAGTCGGTGCTAAAATATTTGTGTAAGGTTTGTTGTAAACACAGTGAAACAAATTGCTTTTTCTTGGTTTCTTTGGTTTCTTTTATTTGTTGGACAGTAACGTTGATGACGTCCAACAGTAACGTCATTTTTTTACAAAAGATACAGAACTGAAGAAGGCTCATGGATGAGAGGTGAAACATCTTTCAAGTCCAGTTGCTGATTAAATGTTTTTGCATAACCATCTCCTTCCATCTCTCTACAGATGATTTACAGATATATATTCCCTTACTGTCTAACAGCTGCTAGACTGTCTCAAGGACATATGGAAATGGTTGGAGTTAAATTTTGTAACACTTACCAAAAAGAGAACTAATTATATTTTTTGGATAACCCAACCTTTTAGATGGTTATCACAGTGCCATTGGCAGGTTAAGCTCAGTCTGTCACACATCTGCAAGGAAGGAACAAACTTTATATTTACAATATTTTACCCATATACACACATAGCCATCAAACTAAGACACAAATCTGAAATTTAAAGAGAAGATGCATCACCTTTTAGCATTCCCTCTGCCTACACACCGGTCTTCCGGTCTGTCAAAATAATACATTTCCCTTCACTGATGTCTGACAATGAAGTCAAACAAAACCACCAGTGAAAACACTGACACCTCCTGCAGTTAACTCCACATTCCACAATCAACTGTGCATACGAAGACTCAGAAGATAAACCAGAATATTTCGTCTCCAGCTGTAAAGGTGGGATCAGTCTGCATCATAAACCTGGCTGTTGTAATTCTGTTTGAAACACTGGAACATGGATGTGCCTTTGAAGACACACACAACTTTATTCATACTGCTGTGTGGCTAATGATAGAGAAACAGTGTCAGTGTGTTGACGTGCCTCAGGGTGATGGTGACAGGGGCTTAAAGAGCATCACAAGTTTGAGAATGACACACTGCGATGTCAAGAATAAATATGTAGGCGAATGGAGAGGAAGCACTGTTGCTTTTTCTGCATGTTTTTACTACCAACAGTGGTTGGACCATGTTGGAAAAATATAGATAGAGTTGAAAAACCAACACATGATGGTACAAACACACTTTTTCATTAACCCATGTTCAAAATAGATGGTTTTTCACAATAAAAAAATCCTTCGGCACAAGTAGTTCATGGTGCAGTTAGCTACCTACTACACTTTGCAACAATGCAAGAAGCCCCACTTTTTTATTTTTGAATATTTCATATGATGCCATGCTGAGTGTTGTCCTTGTGGCTTTGGCATCTAAGATGCTGACATCCTTAGAGGCTTTAGCCTTCTACTCAAAAGTGAAATAAGACAGGCTGCTACCTCAACTTTCTTATCCCACAGAAAATCTGGTTTGCAAACAGCATCAAAATATATAGATCACAAGATTGCACATGACAGCTAACTTCAACTACAACAATTAGAGGCTTCTATAGACTGCAGTTGTGTGGAGCTTTTATCCTAAGTGCTTTATAATTTACCTCTTATTTGCAGCAGCCCTACTATGAACTGCACTAGCTCAAACATCGGGACTAGTTTAGTGTCCTGCTCAAGGACACTTTTCAGATATAATCCCATATATATGGCTACATGGAAAGTACAGATAATATTCCTGGTTTCACTACATAAAGAAGTTACAGCATTATTGGCGTAGCTCTGACAAGAGGGTTGACGGGATGGAGTGGGATGAATCAGTTCCATTATTTGAAATATTTAAATCCCTGCAGAGCAATGGGAGTTCTGAAAATACATGTGTCTCTTTATTCATGCTGTTGGTCAACACTGTCATTAGTTGGTTGTTAGCTCTAGTGCTGATTTCAATGATTTCACTCTTCCACATTTATGTTCTTTTGAGGGTATTTTATGAAAAAAAAATTTCCATTGCATCCACTAATGTATCTTAATATGACACGTCTTTAATTTCAAATTTGATCTCTGATGTGTTTCTTTATTGTGAATTTTATATTAGTTGAGCTAGTCTTCAACACAGTTGGACAGAGGGACAAACAGAAAACACACACTTCTCTACAAATAAAGTCCATTTCGGTTTTATCTTGCTTGTCTTAATTACCCTCGAGCGTTTGTGTGCAACAGTTTAAGATGTAAAACCTTCAAGTCCTTCCCCAAGGCACTTGATGAAATGTTTAATCTATTTAGGTCTGGATGCATTCTTTCCTTTGGCATAATGATATGGAGACTAAATGCCCAGCCCCCACGGGTTTTCTAGGCAACCAAACTAGCTTATGGATATGAGATCAGATGGAGTCAAGTTGTACTCCAAAATGCACAGAGACCTGTACCCCAAGCATAGATCAGCCACCCTGTTAAATGTCACACTAATAAAAGTGGACATTTTACTCCAAAACAGAGCAATTACACTTCAAGGCAGGAGTAATCACACCAGCTTCTGCTATATTCTCATTTTTCACCATTGGAGCCTGGGACACATTTTCCTCAAAACAGAGATTAATTTAGCTCCATAAATAACTATTCTGCTTTACCACAAGCCTGCTAAATGCACTGCTGCCTTGGTAAATTGTGGTCAACACACACACAATTCTCATTCAAAAAAAAAAAAAACAGCACCATACCTCCTCAGAGCTCAAATAGCCCCCAGTGTCTCGCCAAGAGAAATATCCAAATGCATCTTAAGCTTCCCAGCTCTGCAACAGTTAGCTGAATAAATAACTGGGAAATTAGCTGAGGAAGAGTCCAAAGTTGACTAAAGGTTTTGGAATGGCGTACAGGTTTCAGCAGCAGCTTTAACAGCTCATAGGGACTGGAAGTGGATCCTCCACAGTCTGAGTCAGTGAAGGGGATCGTGTGGGTATCTGACACCGGAGCAGTGGCAGCCAGCAAAACATCAAGAGCTGCTTAATAATGAATGAGTAAGGCCTGCAGAAAGGCACAAACACACACCACATGGCTAATAGGGAGTCGGACTGACATAATTGCATACAGGCTTACAGCATGGTCAGGTAAAAGTAGGATATATGACTATAATCAGTTGGAGCACCTTGACACATGTTGCCAACAACGTACTCTGTCATCACCCTGTAACTCACAAGTGTTGAGTTCTAGTTTATATAAGAAAAAGCTCTGATGTATTTTGTGTCACTAACTTTTATTGCGGTGACAAACAACAGTGGAAACTCAAACGTTAGAACCCATTGTGGTGTCGAAAATAAAAGGTCTGGTGGGTGTTGTCATGTATGACGTAAATCCAACCACACTGACCACACAAACAGAATTTGGTGGGGCACAATAAGCAAGATTCGTGAGAGGAGAACCAGAGATGAGCAGCTGCCAGCTCCAACTAACAAAAGCAGAAACCATTTTCCCCAAAGAAACATCGACTGAGTCACCTTGGACCCAAGAAAATAACAGCGTACTTTGTTTGAAAACCCATGGTTTTACAGACTGGCTCTTTGTCAAAACCTAGATATAGATCATGCAGAACGCCAAACCAAAATCAGCCTGAATGCATCACCAAACAGAACAACAATATAATGGTAAAAGTCTCTGTGGAAGGATCTGTGCAATGTTTCCGCTTTCAGTCATCTTACACGACACAGACAAAGTGGTGTTCATCCACTGAATGAGTGTGCACAAGTCTCCTGATCTAAGACACCATGTGCTGATTTTGAGGAACCTGGATATATTAAGTAGAACACTTGAAACCAGTAAAAACCTCCAAGATTGTTTGCATTGTCTGATTGTGTAGGAATGAATGCAACATGCAGCCACACACATATGATTCAAAAACTAAACAGAAATGAATTATTTCACTGTTTCTCATGTACCATTTTTTTTCCTCTTAAATGACATGATGCATCGCACTTTTTACAAGATACTATATTCAGATGTCAGATGCCTGCGCATTTGCTGCTTAGTCAGCACTGTTTAGAACACTGTGTTCAAACTTTAAAAGTTAAAGGCGAATTCTCCTGAAATTGCTATTGTCAGCCTCCAGGTTGAGCTTCGGGCCAAATCCTTTGAAGCAGAATGCCGACAGCAGCAGGAGCCCTCAACCTCAGCATCATTGCCTGATCTTCTGTCAGTCATGTGGAGAATGACCTCATTGGCATTTATCTATGATGCTGCTCCTTTAGTTAGAAGGAGTGCCCTGGCAAAGGCATGTTACCAGTTACAGCCCATCTCTACATGCCTGCAAGACCTTAAGAGTTAAGCACAATCCATAGAGATAATTTATAGCCAGCCTCTATCCATCTCCACCCGCGGACACCTGCGATGTAAATTCAAGACATCACATCCATCGCCTCGATCATAAATAAGGCTTGAATGGATTCTTGATTTGGGTGCCATGTTTGGCCCTGTGACTGACCTGATATTAGGGGCCACCCTCAAAATGGAAAGCAGGGAGGGAAGTGTGTGTGTGTGGGGGGGTGTAATAGCAGCAATTCCTTGCAAGTTAATTCTACAGCTGTTTGACATTAGGAGGTGGGCGTAAATGAGGTGGGCTGGGTCCGTGTGTGTGTGGGTTTGGGAGTGTGTAAGAGAAAAAGAATCAGGGGTGGAGGATAGGTCCACTGCCCAGATCTAAGCTGAAGAACACAGGCAGCACTTCAGGGCAGAGTGGAATTTTTCAAGGCGTTGTCCTTTGACTGTTATTCATCTGCTGAACTAAGGCACAGGGTAAATGGGATACACATGGAGTTTGTGTGATAAGTTAATGTCTCCTGCAGAGAAAAAAAAAGCCATTTCAATACTATTTTTTCCCATTCCAGACACAAAAAAGTAAACAGTCTACAAAGTCTTATTTGAGATGCAAAGAATATTTAATCAATTTAATGAGGAAATAATTGCCACCAGAACAATGGAAATCACCAATACTATCTGAATTATCTAACTTTAAGACCCTATAATGTACGCGAATTACATCTGATGTTGTATGAAGCTGTGTCAGCTACAAGTCGACAGTAGTATTGAGGGTGCAGAGCTTACCCAAACAGAAAATTACACCACCAGAGAAAAGGAGTGCTCTCAACAGCATCAAGACATACACTCAAGGAGGAGGAAGTGATGTCCTTTCTACTGTGAATCACATTGCAAACAGATGCGTAGAACTACTGAAGCCTCCATTTCCTCTCATGATCTCACCAATGAAGGGCCATAGAGGAAATGCAGTAGCTAACCGTCACAGAATAGACAGAAAAAGTGACTGTGGCCCTCAACGCCATGACCTTCCTCCAATTAACAGATGGAGATGGGAAGAAAAGAAAAGAGCACAGAAAAAGAGGCCAATGACAGAGAAGCTCAAGCTGAAGCTCTAATTCAAATAGTCTGATATTGATTTATCCCCCAGCCTTGGGCCCCAGAGTGGTTGCCATATTGGGTCCACCTACGCAAAAATTTATATGTGCACTCTCCTAATTGAGTCCCCACTCCAAAGGGAGAACCTCCACTGAGCTATGAACGGCACTGCAGTGATTTGTGTCAACAGTCACCATTACCCACAGTAAAGCAGCGTCAAAGGCGTACACGTGACACACGTGCAGCATCTACATCTTGTGATGTAAAGAAGATTAAAGTGGAGCTTTCTTGTGAGATTCATGACTCCTGCTTCATTGTGCCCCTATACATTTGAACGCTATGTTACCATTTATTATAGCATCTCACTCACTGTTTTTTTAGAGATAAAACAAGTTTCTTAAACAATTGTACACAACTTTATTTGATCATGGTCACCTGATAGCCACAAAATCTGCCTCTGTGATTAATGTTGACGACAGGCAGCTGGCCCCATGTTGAGGAAGATGTTGTTCTGGTCAAAGGTCAGCAACTCAAAGGTAGCAGCAGAGCTACTGATGCTACTGTAGCTGTGCAACTGCAGACATGTCATTATGTTTGCCTCAGAATGTCCTGGCCTGTGTCTCCTCTTTGAAGGCCTGAAATGCTGATTGTACTGCAGAAATATGAACATTAGTGTCTTGAAAGGACGTCAAAGAGCTTTATATTACTGCTTAGAAATCCTGGCTAGCCTTCATACCGAAGGGTAGTTCAGGAATGCTGGTGTGCTTGGACCATGCAACTTAAATCACAAGAAAATTACATTTGCTTTACCCACTAGAGGTGAAATATTTAAACTTGAAAGAAACTTTTAAGCTCTAAACTGTGCACTTAATGGCACAAGGTGTGTGGTTAACAATGCATTGTATTACAGTACATCTTTCCTCATGATGGAAGGAGGATTATAAAGTGAAAATATTCAGAAAAGAAACCTTAGTACTGTTGTTTTCCCAGAAGAAATTGCAATAATTCCATTCTGGACCTTAAATAGTCTGAACTCTAATCTGTATGAGAAATGGCTTCTGGGGAATACCAGACTTGAAGAGGGAGAACTAAAATAACCCAGTCTTGACTCCAAGGCCACACATGCACAATAAAGAAAAGTGGAAAAGTTTTGCAATAGAGAAAGAAAGAAATGACCTCATCTGGAAGAAAGAGGTTTCAAATGGAGAGTGACTGACACTTGTCCACTCTCTTTACAAGATCGAGAAAATTTACTGGATGAGTTTAACAGTCCTTGGTGAATGAAATAAAATATGAAGTTGAGCATAAATTCAGTTTAGCATAACCCAGAATATGCGAGTACACAATGCTTTGTGCCGTGTTCCTAAAAAAAAAAAAAACACTGACAAGTGTGGGGCCAAGTGCAGCTTTGTGTTTCCAGGTTTAGCTGGGGTAACAAAGTTCAGTTACACCCACAGTCACTGTTCCTCAGTCCTTGTTGACAAGGTACTCTCTGAATGTCTCAGGACAAGAGATTAGTGGAGCCGAAACTATGAGACTCCACGCCCGTGGAGAGAAAACCAAATTAAACAGCGTGACAGCAGAGCGAGGGCCACACCTGCATGTGCGGTTCATGTTAGCCACGTCACGCCCTCCTCAGCTGTTCACCAGGGAGCCAGGAGGAGAATGCGTGGCAGAGCCGTGTATCCAGACTTTACCCCAACCAGTCATGTATTATAAGACGGGAGTGGTAGACAGATGTTTCAGGGGAGCGGTTGACGTAGTTTGTCATCAACTGATGTAGAATGAGCTGTTAAAATGGTTTTGAAGGACAGACCTTCAGGTTTACAGGTTTTTGTAAACCACAAGCTGTTCCACATACACATGACATGCCTCACTCACCATAGTTCGGGCCACAGACTGTATATTTGGATGAAGACACACATTTAGTCTTTTTGCCTCTTAAACCTTTGAGAAATTATGAGCATCGTCCATTTTCAGGGCCTCAGAAACAATTGGACAATTGACTAAAAAGCAGTTTCATGGCTAGATATGGCCCGTTACCTTGCTATTTCCAGTCAGACCAAGCAGATAATGGTCTGCAGCTGGTTGCAAGTGTTGAATTTGTGTTTGGTGGCTTTTCACTGAAATTTTCAATATGAGGTCCAAAGAGTTGTCAATGCAAGTAAAGAATGCCATCATTCTGCTGAGAAAAAAAATAAAGAAAAAAATAAAGTGGCCAAATGAACAATTTGGTGCATTCTTAAAAAGAAGGAATCCACTGGTGAACTCAGAAACACCAAAGACCTGGAAGACCACGGAAGAAAAGTAAAGCATGTCTGCATGATCGCAGAATTCTTCAGATGGTGAAGAAAAAAACATTTACAACAAGCCAAGAATACACTTGTTATCATTAAAGTAGAAAAAGTTAATTTACTTCCATGCCTTAATTTCTACAATGCACTCAAGTAGAATATGCATTTTCCTATTTTAGTTGCACATAAATTTGACTGTCATTGGCATAAAGATGGAATGTGATGCCATGTTTTTAGAGAATTGATCACGAGGAAATAAGTACAGAGAGAAGAGAAGAGTCCCAAGAATAGAACCTTGAGGCACTCCGGAAGAGAGACACTGGAGAAGACTCAGTGGCTCCAACACTGACACACAACCTCTCTCCTTTAAGTAGTACCTAAGCCACTCTAAAGCACCACCCTGAATGCCCACCCAGTTCTTCAAGTGAGACAGGAGAATCTGATGGTCCACTGCTGGGTCAAACAGAACCAAAACACGGTGTTCAGAGTCTGTGGCTAAAAGAACAGCACTAAAAACCATCAACAGTGTTGCCATACTGTGATGGGTTTTAAACCCAGACTGGAACATTTCAAGAATGTTGCACTCATCTTGGAACAATTTTAACTGGAAGTAAACAATTGTCTCCAAAACCTTAAGAAGGAAAGGGCGCTTAGAGATTGAATGTCTAAAATTTGAAAATACAAAAGAGTCTAAGTCAGACGTCTTAATCAGTGGCGTCACCGTACATGCTTAAGACAAACATGTACAATCCCATTTGAGAAGGAGTCATTAATAATTTTGAGCACTTATGATTCCAAAGTGGGATTGGATCACTGGAAAACCCAGCATGCTTCAAATCACCAATTATTTATACTAAGGAGGGCCAACTGAGCAGAGAGATGGAGGGGTCATAAGAAACCATGGCCCTAGTGTTCACACTCTTATTAATAAAAAACAAAAAAGTTGGAGAAGTTCTCACACACTCCAGTTGAGTGAAATATCTGGAAAGACACCTGTAACTTTCCATCGGCTATGCTGCACTAACGTCATATAACCAGGGCTCTTGTTTTCAGCTAAGCTAGAAGGTAATGCGTCAACATCTGAATTAAAACACAGAGATTCAGTCGCGCAAATCAATGAGTAGAAACCTGCGGAGAACTGGGCGGCAGTGAAGGAGTTAACAACGACAGCGTTGCGCAGGAGCGCGAGGTTTAACCATATGAAAAAGGAGATGAATCCCAAATATAACAAACTTAATTGCCACCAGATTACAAACCGTAAATACATTTAAACAAGACAAAGTGTGTGTCCACGCTCCTGCGGGATCAGACACAATCTGGTGGGTAACGTTCACAAAAGGCTCTGGACTTACCGGCAGAGATCCAGATTTCTGTTGCGCACCGACCAAGCCGCAGCAGGTTGTGAAGATTCACCCCGCGCCCGCTCAAGTAGGGAAAGGAGAAGCAGCGGGTCCGTAGCCCCTCGCCCGAGCCGACCACGGGAGCCAGACAGGAGCCGATCTGGTCCAAAGAGCGCCACAAAATGAAGCGACCCATTATCTCAAAAGAAAGCGACATGAGAGCGCGCCAAACAGGCTTTCAGTTTGACTAGGTTCCCGCTGCGTTTCCCTCCGGCGTCTGCGCACTCAGCGTGCAGGTAAAGCCGGAACACGGTAGAGATATGTGGGTACACCAGAGAGAGAGAGGCGGGGGCAGAAAGTTTTCTGTCCACGCTGTTGAAACTGAAACACATTTTCAAAGGAGGGTCGAAGATTTCGGTGAGTTTGGCGAATACACACCAGTCAAGAGTTTGTATTTACACTGACTATGGACAAGAACACTTTATACACAATCAAAGTTGCAGAGACATACGGCCCGCCACACACTAGCACCATCTTCACACTATCCACTATCACACTATCAAGTGGTGTTTGGTGAATTTTGTGACTGCTGATGAGTATAATCATCTCAGATTCAGACAAATGCTGCAAAACTGATAGGACGGCATGTCACATTACAGATGGAGAATGACACAAATGCAACACAAGAGCTTTAGAAGGTAATGAAATGTCTTCAGTGACCAAGTCAGTTCATCAGTCAGTCATCTCCACCCAATAGAGCATGCTTTTCAGTTACTATTCACCTTCAAACAAGCAGCAACTGAAGGCGGCCTGGCAAAGCATATTCAGGGAGGAAACTCAGCATTTGGTGATGTCCATGGTTTCCAGACTTCAGGCAATCATTCCTATGATTTTTGAGCCACTGAACATGGACACCAATGTAGAAGAATGCTTATAATTCCTCATTGATTAATGCAATCCAATACGTCAAATTAAAGATGAGAGTCCACACTTTAATCACATCCTGATTGTTTCATTTCAAATTCATTGTCGTGTCGTGTCGTGAGGCAAAATGACCAAATGTGTGTCTTTGTCCAAACAAAATATATGGTCCTTATCGGTACATACCAAACATGCCCTTTCAATTTGGAAGGGCAATATTAACACACATTCTGCAATGTTTTGTACTTACTGGTCATTATTTACTGCTCATATGTGCATGTTTTAATTAACACATACATATTTATTACCTCCACACATTTTTTACTAAAGGAAGTTAAAAAATGATGTTGCTTCTTTGGAAAAAGTGCTGCAGCGGATGGATGAATTTTTTGCCATTTTCTTTTAATAATGACAATAAAGCTGTACTTCTACTACTACTACTACAGTAAAGTACTGGACAAGTAAAGATTTTGACCTATGACTCAGAGGGTCATGATTATCTGAACCAAATGTCATGACAGTCTTTGAAGCAAGTCAACCTCATGATGGGATTAGAATCAAATTTAGAGTTTATAAATCTGTACCAAAATCACATGGCACCCAGTGTGTGCTGAAATACTTCAGTTATCCCGTTTCCAATCATACATTTAATCTAATCTGTCCAATGCATGCACACTGGGCACATATGGAAAAACATAATGAGCCAGCAGCACTGTTGTAATCTCTAATTCTCTCTCTGGTTCAAACACACAACATTTTCTCCACCACCACATCACACACGCACACAGAAGTCTGTAGTAAAGACGTAGCTATGTGCTCATCATTACCATCAGCCTCACTGTAATTTTTGTTGTTTTCCAGTCTCTGCTAACGTCACTCCCACACGAACCAGATCAGCCTATACTCCAAACAATTAGAGCCACTATGGTGCTCAGCTCAAGCGTGACAGAACAAATACACATTACATATTTTCCAGTTGAGAACACAAGCAGCATCTTGAAAGGCTCATTCATATTCATCTTGATAAAATCAAGTTCAAGTTCTCGCAACCATGAACTGAAGCAGTGATTAACATGGGTGCATTCAGCTGACGTTCTGGGGTGTAAAGGTCAGTCGTGTGTGTTAGCATATGTCACTGAACTATCCAAACTCATCATGATTTTGTTGTAACCCTGCTGTCACTGGGTGTAAAGATAATCTGAAGGGCCTTACACAAGTGGCAACCGGTCATGACGTCACAAGAATATGAAGTCCTGTTTTGAAACCTAAAAATGTGCAATTTACCGGCACCATGTTGTGGTTCTACAAAAAGAAAATCAGTGACCTCACCTGCTAACAGGCTCCAATCTGATGACATTAACTAGCCTGGTGTCCACTCCTATGTGCATGTATCATGGTTTATTGTCTATTTTCTTCTAAATGGAAAGATTATTTACAAAATTGACATCATGTTCTATTGAGGACACCAGAAATGCAACCAGCCTAGTCTATGCCATTAATCTAAACCTAAACTTCCAAACTTTGTTAGTGAGTGCACCACACCACTTATGCCACATCACCTACCTCAGCAGTTCCCAAGCTTCACCTCATTGTTTTGGTTTTGCTATTTTGACTCTCACTCTTCATTTCCAGCAGATGGCAGGTTTATGCATTCCTCTGTATTTAGCAGCTAAAAACATACATGTTGACCTCAGCAGATGTTGGGATAGGTAAGCAGAGACACCACTGTGTCTAGTGTTTGCTAACATGGATGCTCATGTAATACTTCTGTCCGTGCCAATGACCAAAGTACAATGACATTCAGTCTGGACCCCTGGTCCCTGCCCAATGCTCCCAGTTACAGGAAGGATACCATCCAAGTAGGATGGGTAAAATGGAGAGGACACATTTCTCCACAGGAATTAATAATAAAGTTACCTTGTGCTTATTGAAATTAATGCCAAATGATCATCACTGGCATGGAATGGTTTCAGTTCAATTTGTACTGAAGTGCACAGCCTGTTACTCTCAAGATTTTTAATAGAAATATGTATCAGTATTTATCTCACCATGACTGTATCAGGGTTATAGGTTTATATTTTTTACTTATTCATTTCTTTAATTGTGCTTCTTCTAAAGGTGTTAGGCAAGGATTAATAAAACCCAAAAGCTCAAAAGCCCAAAATTGGTTATTTCCAAATGGCCTCGTATGACCTTTAAAGCCTGTGTGTCAAGATGATCAGTATGGCTGCCCTTTTAAATCAGAAGCTTTTATGTTAGAATCCCACTGACATCTTCAGGAAATCTCCAAGGTTTATGTGATAAATAGCACAGTTGGACACTGATCAAAAACACTTTCATGAGAAAAAGGGCTCTGACATCAGCTTATTCCCCGTCCATTTAAATGCAGCAGTTTGAAAGCACTGCGAGCACTTAGCACAATATAATAACTGAAACACCAATTGGTAAATTGCTCTGTTGTAATGTCTGTCAGCCCCTGAACCAAAGAACAGTTGCATTGCCGTTGAAGGTATTACCATCATAATATTTAAATCAGGTGCTACATGCTTTATAAACACTACAAAGTCATGCTTAAGTGTGCTATCTGAATTCTTCCCAGCATCATTTCCCCTTGTCCAGAAGTTGTGATAAGACCCAACTGGTTTCCAAACTTACCCATTCCCTCGGTCAGCTACTGATTAAGTGTTCCCAGGAGGGTTCATCGTTTCAGCTCATGGTTCTTGTCCTCTTCCCTTAGCATACTGTCTGTCTTTGTCCTCGCTTTTACTCACTCTAAGTTTGTCTCTCAATTGCTCTGTTCCCTATCTTGGAGCCCAGCTGGGCCAACCAGCACTGAAGCCTGCTGGAGTAGGACTGTGCTAAACGTCTAAACGTGACCAGCCTTAAAGATTTTTTTTTTTTCTCAGGGAGAAAAGCTCACATCCCACTGTCAGTCAAGCAGTGGAGCATAGTTTCAGCTGGGCCGCCATCCAAACAGACATGAAACTATTCTATTTCAGTCTGCCATATGAGCAGCGGTGCTGCTCAGAAAGGAGGGGGGCTTTCTGTGGTGGAGCATGTAATTGCAGAGTGACCAGTTATGGTGAGATGTAATTGCAGACCTCATCAGTTGGAGAGAAACTGCCAGCAAGACAAGGTAAATGCATGGCAAAATAAGAAAAGAAAGAAAGACAGACAGACCACATAAATAAATGAGGGGCTGGGTTCCAGATGTGGCAGCGAGGAGAGGGAGGAGAGGAGAAGGAAGAGAGGGAGGGACCGATGAAGGAACTGCTGTGGTAGCTGAATGAAATCCTACTTCTGACACTGTGAAAAGGTGTTTACCTTCCCAGGAACAGTCACACAAGACGGAAAGGGGGACTGGGGAAGGTGAAAGGATGTCGGGACGGCCTAGTGTTGTTTCTGGCCCGTCACCATGAGAGCTCCTGGGTGTCTGGTTTCACGTCAGCCTTGGAAATGACTACCTTATGGAAAAATTGGGAGCTTTAAAAATGAGGAAGGAAAATAAAAAAAAAAGTATAAACGGCAGTCGGCTGTTTCTCATTATGCACAAGACTCAGCTGGTCTGTTGCTGCAGTTACCATTGCTTTGTATTCCAGAGTGAATAATTGTTGTATGATTGTGTGAAGGGGCAGCTCCACACTCACTCCCCCATGTGCACATAAGAGCCCCTTACACTGTATGGAGTCAATAAATATTAGCTTTGGCTTAAATCTAAATGACAACAACTAATTTCCTCACAAATGTGAAACTCATTACCTTTACGAAAGCATGAGCAGAGTGATCAAAGAGGCACCGCATTGCTAAATGTGAAGGTAATGCTGAACTACACGTGATTGGTATCCATCTTATTACTGAGGAAATGGAACAGACTATTTTGAAATACACTTGTCAGCACATTTCATTCATCAGTCTTTCAGAGAGAAAGACTATTTATACTTATAGTAATGGACAATAGTGTCCTATTGTTTCTGTGTTCAATCTACTGCAGAGTTGTGAATCCATAATGGAATTATGGTAAATAGTGTATGTTTGAGTCCTAAATTGACATCATGAATCTTCCACTGACTTCCTTTTCTAAACTAATGTAGTTATGGTTAGATGAAGTTTTCATATGTTTGGCATTTAACCCAGAATTTCAGGTTTCAGTTTTGCTTGCAGAAGAAGGGAAGTGAAGTGGCTAAGTTGTTAGCCTTCTCGTTTGGTCAGAGTTAAGCTAGCTTCCCCTCCCAGAGAAGCTGGCCTCTAGTTGAATATTTATGCCAAGTTAATAAACTCTGGGGAAAAGCAAACAGGCACACACAGGGCCAAAATGAACTCACAGTGCACTGTAAGAGAATAAGAAAATCTTGTTCAAAACACAATTTCCTAAAACTAAGGAAAAACTGAGGAAAGTTTCAGATGTCAACCGCTAAAGATAACTAAGTGAACATAGTTGATGTTTTCAGAGGCCACTAATGCTGAATGAGAGGCTTTAGAGAATTTAGTTGCAGTAAAGACAAGCCTCTGAGTTTTAGATTGTAATTTTGGCTTTCTTTTTCCCAAAATTGTAAACTTTTCCTCTAAAACATCAAAAAGGAGCCTCTTCCAAAGCCTCAGGTCTTGAAATGCATTTGTGGTGTACATTCCTGGGAAGTGGACTAGTGGCACATCTTCTCTCTGGGGACGGGGGCTTGCGTTTTGGTTTTCTTTAAAACAAAACATCTAATTTGGAGCGTGAAGGCCCCTGTTCAATGCAGCTGTGCATCATTAGGACTGCATTCTCTCATTGGCACGGTGCAATTGTTTGATTACTGCTGAGAAAGTCGCTCTTAAAATCAAACCAACCCACGAATCAGCCCTCAACTTCTCGTCCCCCTCAATTACCAGAATACGGAAGGGGGAGATATTTTTTCCTCTTAAGTCATGCAGGCAAAGTTTCCATGTGGATTCGAGCATGGCTGCAACCTCAGTGCTGATTTTCTCCAGGAGCATAGAGACAGACAGGCAGTGAGAGAAAGACAGAGAGCATGACTGGAAAGATCATAAATGAACTGAGCGTGTTAAGCACTGAGGAGTAGTAGAGCACAAATCTCCTTTTCTGTTTATACTCAAAGAGCATACGTTCACATATTAGTCATATTAATCTGATAATGAACACGTTATCCAGTTTAACCGCTGTTTTCATAACCAATCATCTCTTGCTTTAAGTGTATATAGTGTGGACACGCCACGTCTGGTGTTTTGAAGTAAATAAAAATGCACGCTCTTTCTTGGAACTCACAGTGCTTGTGTGCTTGGGTGTGATGCACACAGTGACAAATATCCTATCTTTGCTCCAGCGCACACTCGGCATTCATCCGTGCAATCAAATAGAATCAAGTGTGTCCTGTTTTTCACTTCCAAATGCATCCAACAGTGACAAAGTAACAGTAACAGCACCTCGTGTAATTTGAAACTACTGGCTGTGCATACATGGTGTGTTATTGCACAATACAGAAATGTGGGAATATATATTTATGCTGTCTGCTAGCCTTTGTAGATTAAACATCTTGTACCTGGATAAAGCAGATGAGGATTCTGTGCCCGGCAGAACAGCTGTGACTTACAAGAAATGATGCGTAGGACGTGTTTTCCTGTGTGTGGATTTCCTAGAGATTCCTTCTGTTTGTTCATAGGAAGCTGTTTGATGTTCTGTGTGTCAGCAGCAGGTCTTTCTCTGTGAGTCACTGACTCGACTTATGAGACACAGATGTACTGTCTAACGAGCAAGGTGTCTTCTCATCAAAAAGCAACGTACTTTATTCATAAAGCATTAGCACTCGATACACTTGTTGAAGAGGTCATTCTTTTACAATGTCAGTGCAGTCCATATGTGTAAGACCAGAATGTGACCGTTTCATCCCTTGTCCACTTGTCATTTCACCTGTAGGGACTTTTATGCTGTTGTGTGTTTTGAGACAATCATGCGTGAGACTCTGCAGCGGTCCTCCTGTAACTTTCGTCGAATTGCGTTGCCACCTATTGGAGTGCTGCTGTAAAAACAAGACACGCGACTGCACATTTTATGATTAAATGTCTCTCAATCGGCTGAAGTGCAGTAAGTTGAGGAAGCCTGGAGCAATATATTGTGCTGTTATCCGAAACTGGAATAGTTATTGTCTCTACATCGGTGCCAAAAAGACAATCCTTTATAAGTTTGCACTTGTACGTGGAATATAAATGAATAAATGGTAATGTACTGTTATTCAGATTGCAGTTACCTGCTTTTATTAAGCATTTACTGATGCAGTGTGTCCCCCTTGTATTATTTACAGGATGTCTGCTCTCCATCAGTCAGAAAATACTCAGTTCATCTGATTTGATCTGCAAACTGTTACTGTATCCAAAGAAACTGTGTTATTGTGAAATAATAGACGTGTGTACAATGTGTGTGTGTCACTGGACACTAGTATCACATTTATGTCTCATTCTACACCTCTGTGATTTGAAAAATCTTTGAAAAACAACACAAGTACCCCAAACCCGAGTGTATCTAAAATACATTTTAATCTTGCTGAAATTTGTTTTCACAATATTGTTTACAATATTAATCTGTCTTCATTCTCTTCATCCTCGCTCGGGTCTTCTTAACCATCTCGAAACAGAACTATACAATCATGTTCATGTAAATTGTTCTACGTCAAGGCACAAGACAACAGCCGTTGTGGGGGGGGCCTTGGGTAGGCTGATCTTTAATGGTGTCTCTCTGGCACACAAAAAAACAGGGTACCCTTGAGAGGAGGGGGTTTGGGAGATGTAGAAGCATGGATCGCAAATGGGAGACATCACAAAGAAACACATGTGCTCTAACCAGGTAAGAAGAGGAATGAAAATTAGGTGGCAACTACTGCTGCTTTCATTTTATTTTCCAATGATAGACATGTAATAAAAAAGAAGATCCATTATTATGTTGTTTTTTTTCCAGGAGTTCATTTGTTCATGTACATAAATTAAAGTGCTTTTTTTCCCTCTTTTTTATTCTTTTTGACAAAAGCAAAAGATTTCAATACTAGGATGGAACTGGGGACGAGAAGTTCTGTGGTGTCGTTATTTCTTTCCATAAGAATGTGAGAGAGTGGTTAAAGGGCCAGTTCAGTGTTTATTTTCTGCTTATTTTTGTTTTTGTTGGTTTCTTTTCTAAGTTTCAGTTTCAACCCCTGAAAGAAAAGAAGAAAGAAAAACAAAAGGAAATATATTAAATCTTAACGTGAAGCTTCACAAACTCATCTTCATCAATATTCCATTTACAAATCTTAAAGTTAGATATGAATGACCACATTTTAACAATTCTTCTTCAGTTTAAAATACAACTTTTCACCTTTTAAATTTACAGATGAAGAAATATTATTTCATTTTTTTTTGGTTTTTCACACAGGTAGAAACAGACAGTGAGTAAACATAAAGGGAGAATGCTGTGATTATTTACCATTTCCATGAAGGTTCTGCAGTGCTTACATCTGGATGCTTCTCCTTCGCCTGCCAAAGGCCTTGGCACCAACGTTGGTGGGGACAAAGTTGCTGTTGCCCATTCCTCCCGACCTGCTGAGGAAGTCCGCCAGGCGATGAGTCACACAGGTTGCCGTGTTGCAGGCTCGCTTCTGTGCTGTAACGCTGCTTCAGGAGAGCAAACAAGGGGTTAATGCTGCGATCTACTGTACCATTCACGCACACACAAACACATTTTAATCAATATTATCTTTGCAGAACACATGATACATCATGATAATCTACTAACGTTAAATTTGATCTTGCATTTGTTTTGCGTGTTTATCATTTTTCTTACCTTTGGATTTGATGAGCGCTTCAGGGATTATGTCAAGGGCCCTGACAGTTGCCCTTAAACCCTATTTTATGTTCAATCATCCATTGACTACTCACAGACTATTTTAAATATCTCTAAGAATGACAATGAGCTAAGGCTTTCTGGTAGAAAAATACGTTTATTGAACAACAAACATGGTGTCGCATGAGTGGATAATTTATTTATGGTTTGATTCAGTGATCTCTCTCAACTCAGGGGCTTTGAATGGCCATCAATTGACTCCACATACAACACACAAGGATCTATGTCTGAACCAGCTCCTGAATTATCTATGAAAACATCTGATTGTCCGAAATGATGTAGGGACAAATCATTCTCTGTCAAAATAAGGGAGGGGACAGGACTGAAATGTTGGTTGCAGGTAGAGGACGTATACTGCTCATGTCAGTCGAGCAGATAAAATCATGCACTTGCCAGTCCAAAATGATAAGGAAGAATGTGGGATAAAAAGAGACGGAGGACAGGGGAGAAGACAGGACACAAGAGAAAAAAGAAAGCAAAGGAAAGGAGGAATATGGTCTGAGGGAATATGAGGAGGATTTAGATGCTGTCAAATGTGTCTCCGTAACTTGCATAGCTGTCACTCTCAGGCGCACTGCGCTTCTTGCCAGGCGTTCCTGCTCCGACGTTTGTGCGAGGGAACGTCTGCAACTTGTGCAGCTCCTGAGACAGTTTGCCCAACACACAGGTGCTGAGGTTGGAGCAGCGCTTGGTTAGGGGCCTGTCCATGCTGTTAGGGAGGGGACACACAAAACACATGCAGAGAACAGGCTCATAGATGTGGGAAAACATGCAGTTAACACTTTCATTGTCACCATCTTCCCTTTTTCTTTCGCTCACACACCGTTTCTCTCACATGCATTTCTTCTCGTGCAATCAGAAGGAAAAACTAAAAACATTACCCCACGCTAGTATCATGCGCTAACCCCATTCCCATCATTCCCAGAACTTGTCATCCTTTTACTCATGTGCCAAAACTCCCACCCTCAGTCAATCTCCTACTCATCGTTTTCACCCACAGGACAAACAGAGACCAGTTGTTTCTCACTGTCATGCAACTCTACTTAATTGACATCATGCACACTTATTCGTTCCGTTAGGCATACACTGTTCACATGCCCGGCAGGCAGGCTGGAAATAGTCCCTTCAAACAAAGTCAAAATCAAACTTATCCATGCAGGAGCAGGGTCATGACAGAGAATAAGGATTTCTTTTTATTGGTCTGTTTACGATCTTTTCTTCGACATGATATTATAGACCTGTTTTTTTTTCTCTTTCGGTATGCTGAAACGTACATACCTCTACACCTGATTGAAGTGGGGCATTAAAAAAGGCGCATCCTCAGTGGTGTCAAAGTGAAACCAGAAAATAGTTCAGTTCCCACATTCTGTGAATTTGATCTTTTCATTTAAGTTTAACGTAACATGTTACCCCCTCTCTCCTTTCACTGGTTGTTTCTGTGCACAGAAAACTTCATTTTAGAATATGCGGTTAAAATGGCCACGTGTCGTCC
Source organism: Solea senegalensis (assembly GCF_019176455.1). Lineage (NCBI taxonomy): Eukaryota > Metazoa > Chordata > Actinopteri > Pleuronectiformes > Soleidae > Solea > Solea senegalensis. Next base: position 69,781 of record NW_025321112.1, on the reverse strand, counting down.
GTACCTGTTTCCCTCAGTTGCCTGCTGCTCCAGTTCCTCTGCTGTCATCTGCACAAACTCCTTCACAATGGCGTTGAGTAACCTTCGCGCCTCGTAGTCCGTGAGCGTGACTCGGCCCGACATGGATTCTAAACCTGGTCTGTGTGTGTGTGAAAGAAGGGTGTTTGGGGGAGGTTTAGGGGTCAGGCGGGTTGAGGGAGGACAGGCATTGAGATCAGTATGAAATCCTTCAACAGAATTACCACCTGCAGTTAAAAGAAAGGGTGGGGGTGATGAACATGTGGGTGTTGGGGTGGGTAGGCTGCTGCTGGTGGAGCGGGTGGATAGATAAGATGGGACGGGAGGGGAGGGGAGTTTGCTTGGACGTCACCAACTCTGAGAGGGATGACGTCTGAGTTGGAGGGCCCTCGGCCAACGCGGGGAAACAATCTGCAGAAAGTGCCCCATCTGAGAGACGGGCTGATGTGCAACTGACTTTAGATTTATTACTAAATCAATAGCTTCATAGGAACAGTGTGGGGAGTGGCTTGAATCCCCCATTCAATAAATATATAGGTTGCACTGTCTCTAGCTGGTGAATTATTCCTCATCATTTTTCTTCTTTGGTTTTATCCTTTTCCAATGAGATTACAAAATTAAAATATGAATAACAAAAACCTGTCGTGTTTTTAAACTAAGAAATTGTACCTGAGCATACAAGTCATATATTTTCCCAAATTCAAAAAACATTTTAGTCACATGTTTCCAACAAGAAAGGAAACTAATTGACATGCTAGTGACAAATATTTACCAAAAACTGTTTACCACATTTTTTTGAGGTCTCTCTGTGCATCCACCTCTCCTCTACATCTCGAAGTTTGTCATTTTAAAAGACAAAAATCCATTTTACTTTTCCACAAGAGTGACGTGTGATATATGAAGTGTCTCTCACCTGGCAGGGGCGGCTTGTGAGCAGTACATCTGGCAAATGACCAGGGCGTAGGCAACAAGGAAAGCGGAGATCTTCAACATAACCATGGTCCCCTACATGAGAAAGACAATTCTATCAGCTGCTTATGTAAAAGACTGCTGCCATTTACACCCACAGAATGCTAAAACACATTTGCAAGTCAGCCATAAATTCATCAACACATACATCAAAGTGTGGGATCCTCTTTGTTGTAAAGTTGAAAAGATCTTTCTGTCACTTTCCTGAGAGGGGAGATCAGCTCTACCCACATCTTGGTTTGCCTCTATTTATCTCTGGTTTCCTGCTGAACGTCCTCGCTTTTACCGCCACAAACTCGCCTTCAAACCTGAGCCATCTAACAGCCCCCCAATTATCCTCTGCAAAACGTACTCTCCGTCCTAAACATCCAGCCAAGAGTACAGGACAGGTAGTTCTCTCTTGTTGTACACCTAGTCTCAGAGTGTGACTTGTCTGCGGGTGTGCGTGTCTGTGTGTGTGTGTGTGTGTGTGTGTGTAGGTGGGGTCCTACAGTACACTGTGTGATGCATGGAGCACTTGCCAGAGCTAGAAGAGGAGGGGTAAAAAGAGAAAGGGAAGGAGGGGGTACTCAAAGCTTGGCAACTCCCTGAGGGACCAGTGCATTAGTGTAATGAGCAGCCACCTCTCCCTCTCTCTCTATCACATTCTCTAGCTCTGTCTCTCTCACACACACACACACACACAGTAAACCTGGTCCTGTCAACTCTCGCATCTAGTCCCTGTGTCACTTGCTGTTCTTCGTATCTTCTATTTTTGTTTCTTTCATTCTTTGGCCGTCTTTCTTTTTACTTTTTGCGGCCATTTGACTTTGTCGGTCTTGCTCTTCTGCCGTACCAGTACCAGACTTGACCCTCACAACCATGGGTGATGGTGATTCTGATGACCCTAGTGGCCACAGACCACAATCTTATTACCTGCACACAATCACATCACCGCAGTGCAATGCAGGGACTCTTTGTCCACATCCCCTCAGATCCACACATACATAAAAGAAAAACCAAAACTGCCAAACCAACACTTTGTCCGACACAGTATTAAAAGTCAACACTTACCTTCAGTGATAATTGCCCAGCGAAAGTAAATAAAATAAATAAATATATCTATGAATCTCTATGCAAAACACAATAAGTTGACTTTCTCCCAACTTGCAGAACAACTCTTGATTCTGTTGCATGCAGTGCCAACGCACCAGCCTATATATCCCACCACTTGGATTTGTGCATTGACTGTGTAGGTGTTTAATTATCCACTGGCAGCCAATCACATCGCTCTGATACTACAGCGAGCCAATGGGATGCCTCTCCTCAGTCCTGGCTCACTATAAGGGATATGGGATTTGTGCTGACGTCATTGCCCAGTCACTAAGTGCTCCATTCACAAAATCCACTGGTCATTTTGACCATTTGCTATCCCCAATTTGCATTGATGTCATTAATTAAGTCGGAAGCAAAGCAACGCTATAGTGGCTCTGGAGAAGCATCACCAGCAATAAATATTTTAAAAACCTTCCAGAAATGTTACATTGCATGCAGTACCTCAAATGCCAAATTGATAAGCACAATCCCCCTCCCACCTCCCCCACACCACCGCGACCCTCCCAGTCAAGCACTTGCAGGCGGGGCCATCTGCTGGGGAAGGAGGTGCACTGCACAGTGACGCACGTCTGGGCTCTTCATTCATAACGCTGTTTGGATGGCACCAACTCCAGCACTACACCCACTGCGCTTAAGCTCAGTATAAACCATCCACATTGAGCTTATGTAATCTGCCCGTTTTGATCTGATGTGCAACAATATGAGAGATGATTCACCACAGACAACAAACTTCTTTACATTCCAGGTTTCCACATGAGTCAACCCTGCTCAAGGTGTAAATTAAAATGACTTTTAAACTGGGCCATTTTTTATCATTTCCAATACAATATTTTGTATTGTTTATCGTAGTTTGCAATAAAAGGCAATAAAAAGCCAACAGCCTCCAGACCCACTAGAGTGAAACATCAAACCATATTAAGTTAACAAAGTGATACCACGGTCAGTCCAGTAATGATCACTGCTGCCTGCATGGGCCTCCTCCCACACACTGAGTAAACAAGTTGTCCTCAGCAAAGATCAATCGATGACAGCTTTCGACAAGAGCCGTTTCTCAAAAGCAATTACACTACTGTTTGTTGTGCACAATCATCTCAATTCCCTTCCTTTTCATTAGTGTGCGGGACAGCATGTGTGTGTGTGTGTGTGTGTGTACATACCAACCACACAGTAGGTGTGTATGTGTAAGATTATATGTCAGAGTAAAAGAAGGGGGAGTGGAGGGTTTGCCTGTCCTTGTCTGCGTCATAGAGGAACCCCATTAGAGAGGATGAGCCTTTTAGTGCTATTGAGCCACAACGCTCATCCATGTCAGACATTAAATCACCGCTGAACAGACAGTTGCCAGGTCTCCAGCCACATTTACATACCTACATCACCTTTCCACATGCACATGTCCTGACAAACTTTGAAGTCCGGAGAGGATGGAAACACAGACGTAGGAGCAGCATAGTTACAAATATCATCTGCACAGAAAATACAAAACCTAATAAAATAATATATAATAGAGAATCTCATTTAAAACACCTTCATTTATTGCAACAGATTTATTGCAGTTGTATTTGACTGCATGAGTAACGTGTATCTAATACAGTCCACTGCCACCTTGGTATCTAAAGTTTTAAACCGCAGCTGCAAGAAACAACTATTTTTAAATGTGTCCTTTCCCGACATGACACTGACACTTACCATATAATTTACCCGTCGAGTGACATATATATCAATTCTCTTCATAAAAATGAGATAAACAAAAAGACATTCTTTTGTATGAAAGTTGTTTTTAATTACAGTTGAGGATCTATATGATCATTCGCGCTGGTCTTTAAAAATCAATTGGACACAAACTGAGGAGTAGACGTCTCATTGTTAAACTAAAAATAAAAAAAATGTGTGTATTCCTTTTTAGTTTTTACCTGTGTGTGTGTGTGTGTGTGTGTGTGTGTGATGTAATACATCATCTGTGTCTCTTTATGTTGCTGTGTGTGTGTGTGTGTGTGTGTGTGACGTATGTACATCATCTGTGTCTCTTAATGTTGCCGTTATGTGTGTGTGTGTGTGTGGGTGAGCCCATCTCTATTGCACATGCACGCGTATAGTATATATAATATGTGCTCATATTTGTCTGTGTGGATGATCCTTTGAGGTCATCTGCATCACACTTCACCCCAGGGAGCTGCACAGGCCAGTTAGACTCCGCCAAAGTTTTTTACTCTGTCCCTGAAAAAACTTGGAGCTCGGAGTCAATACAGTAACCTTTGAAGCCAGACCTCCCCCAGCCGAGATCAACATAACCACTGTGGTGTAAGTTATTACTGGGGACACAAAGATGACTGTGTCTGTTGCTGCTGGTACGGCATTATTGGACAAACACTGTGCTGTATGTCATCCTAATGGCTCAGCTCCACCGGGCCAATCAAGCGTCTAAAGTGTGTGAAGGAAACAACAAATAAGTTGTTGCAGGCTAAAAACACAGTCTTTCATGATTAGTATTAAAATCACAACATTGGAAAGAGGAAAAACACCACTCTAAGAATTACTTGCTGCAAACACTTGTTCTCCAGCGGACAGTTTTTCTATTCGGTTCAATTCAATTTTATTTGTATCGTGCAGATCGAAAACATACTTTATCTCAAGATACTTTACATGGTGAGGTCAAGACTTTACAATTATTATCGAGAAACTCGACAGGAACACAATGAGCAAGCTCAACCACAATCTTTGACACAGCCAGACCCAAAGTGTATGAACATCTGCCTCGACCGGTTGGGGTAGGAGAGAGGAGAGAAAGGAGAGGAAGGGAAGGAGGTAAGCGAAGGAGAGATGGGTGAAAAGAAGAATGTAAAGGAGAGAAGAAGGAGGAGAGCTATAGACCAGAAGCATTTAAAAAATAACTTCATATTTAGCAGTAATGAGTAGCTGTATGATATATAGTAATAGTTACACTATAGTTGTAGTATTTGAACTGTGATGTTGAAACTCTGGAGTCAGGGATATGGAAGCACATGCACTGAACTGTACTTGTTATTCTTCATTTGCCTGTTAACTTGTTCCACATACTTCACCATAGAAACTTCATTCAAACTTCAAAACACTAGGGTTCCAATGTATTCAACTTTTTGTTTTGCACATTTGTTCCTATTAAACTTAATTGGAAACTTCTTCAAAAACACAGATGTCCTGCTCTTTAATAGTTCCACATACTTCAACATTCAAACTTCAAAATATTCAGCTGAATTAGATTAGATAGAATTATTGTAATATTAATGTTACTTTCCAAAATATTCAACTTCTACTTATGGGTTCCACATCAAACTTAACTGTACAAACTTAATTCAAACTTCAAAATGTCCAAAGAAGGAGGATTTCCATCCCTCAAAGCTCTTAAGTTTCATGGGATTTTCCCTCTAATCCCGAATTTTACATTGGTGATTATTGCATGGGAGTTTCACTTTTAGAGTGGAAAACAGTGAAGAGAGGATTTTCAACTATTTAACAAATGTAACCTCAACTGTAACTTCAGTTCAGTTTAATAGTTTCATACAACATGACTTACTGCAATTTATAGTGCAATATAAACAGAGCTCTCATGATCTTGGACATTCCATTTTGTTTACATTTACCTCTTCAAAAACCTAGGATCTTCGACTTGGCCCCAGCAATGCAAACTATGGTCCTTACTTCATGTAGAGTCATTGGAATTGAGCTCATTTAGCTCTAGTTTTCTCATTGAAACTTCTCATTCATACAATGCAGCGTGTCAGTTAGAAATCCAACTGCAATTTTTGCCCAAAATTACCTTGTGTGGTACACAATATTATTACTAACTATAATTATTCAGTTTGTTAAAAGACACGTAATCATCTATAACTTTGACTACTATAGTTTTAGTCATTTTACTATAAAAACAGCAGCTTGTGCTCACTGATTTCCCTTAACAGGTAACTAAAAAAACTAGTTTCCAACCTGGACCTGGCTTTAGGAACAACTGACTAGAGACTGTACTACAGCTCGTAAACATAGCAACACAGAGATAATAAATACAAACCTGTGGCTTCAGCATAACCGGCCAAACAATGGGTGACACCACAGTTAAGCGATGGAAAGTCAACCGACCGTAGTATGAGCTGCCACGTGTTGTTTGTTGAAGGGACATGACTCTCAGTATTTTTCTGCTCACAGCTGCTGTTGTTGCTCACTCCACCTACGGAAAACAATTCATGAAATAAGATTGATATTAGATAGTGGTTATTCCATGGATATCTGTTGTTTCTCTTTCAATAACCTTTAAAGGGAACGATTAAAACAAGACTAATATGTGTGATACAAACAGAGATAAATGGCAGCTGCTCACACCAATTCTCTTGGGCTTAATGAAGGACATTGTGGGAATTGTAGGAAATCACCAAGGAGCCAATATAGACACGAATGATTGACTAAAATACTGTTAAGGACGCATTCTGTTGTCACACCGATTACTCTCCATGACACTTAATTGCTTGTGATTCAATATCTTCTAATATTATCCCTCTAACAAGCCTCTTAAAAAACACAGAGTTTTTAAATTTAACATATATAATAATCTCTTTTCGTACCTTTCATGTTAATTATTCACTATTGTTGCAGTTTCTTTTGCTATTGCTCTCACTCACCTCGTGTTAAACAGTGATTAATCATTGTACATGTATGCTGTATGTATGTTGATTTCACTTATTTTCTTCTGTAACCATGTTAATGCATAGTAGAAAAAGACTTGCATAGAGAGAGTGTGAGAAACACTACCAATGGTTGAAAAGGTTTAATAAATTATGAAATACCTCATCTTTTCTTTTTCCATTATCATTTCAAAACCATATACCAGCATATTTATCATTGGATCTTAAAAGGTAGTGTCTTTTTCACAGTCTTTTTCTTATAACTAACATCCTGAGGTTTCCATCATTTTAAAAGCATCTTTTAGGTTGCGATAACAACACACGGTATATGTTTAAACTGCTGGAATGAGTTTGAAGTTGATGATATCAAACATTTTCACAACTTCTTAAAAGGTGCAAATTCATTTGCTGCTATTTATTGGTTCGGCTGTAGCCTTTTCAACATGTCACAACACCACTGACCCATTACAGACACACTAAGTGAATTACGGGGACATCTAATAAGCTGTAAATGTGGCTAGTATTGTAATGTAATACTTTTCCATGTACAGAAAGCATACATCACCATTGGGAGGACAGACCATGTTGATAGGGTCACAGTCAGGTGATATGATCTATGAATGGTACTGCTCACCAATGGGCACCTCCCAGTCAGTAAAGGCCAGGCCCATCCTGATAAATCACTTCCTGGAGAGAAAGGAAGGCAAAACAGCACTTAAGCCATTATCCAACTGCAGCCTCCTGTAATGGCTCTCAATCTTCAAATCTAATCAGTGGCTTGCCACCACAAAGGAGGCTCACCACCTGATTAAATACAAGTTCAAGTGGTGGAACTGGTGTCACTTTGTCGTTTTACGCCGGTGGGGGACTGTGTTCAAACACCTGGAATGATGTGTTCGCTGGGATTAGTAGGCTGGAACAGAGGAAATGTGCTTTAAAGCGGGAGGTACACACTTGAACATGCTCTGTCCGTTGAACAAAGTGGACAAGCGGCCACACAGAAGGTCATGCTAACATTTCAGGGTGTCGTCTGTTATGAAAGCATGTAAAATGTCAAGGAGCAAGCAGGACGTATTAGGTTTTCAGGCATTTGCAGTTGTTTATCCCCAGACATTAGGGAGATTACATTCAATCGTTTAAACCTCAAAGCATTAATCAGTGGCCTTCAGCAGTGCGGGAAAGATGCTGGCCCTCATGGCTCTGACTGAATGGCTTGCTCGTATTTATTTCACATTCATTCAAGACAAAAGTAGCAAACAAGAAAAATAGTCCTCCGAGCAATCGATAGCTATACACTTACAAATGCTGTAGACATACAGAGCATCACTAAGGAGAGCTTGTGTTTCTGAAAGCTCCCTGTCGGGAGTCCTATTAATCGTGATTACACAAGAATGAATGAAGTGACTGACTAGTACAAATATGATGTAATAGCATTTGAGTTGTGCAGCAAATACGCTTGCCAGCTTGACTCTATAAAGTATTATAAAGAATTATTCAATCATCCACTCACATTTTCTTATAAAAGGACAAAGGTGCTTATGGATTCCCACACACATCTCAGCTGTGATGTGATTTTTAGAACCTTACAGACACTAAGGCAGGTATAACACCATTACATACTAGGTGGTGAAATACAATAACTGCAGGTCAGCAGTGTTCATAAAATGCATTTTATACCTGGGCACCCTATATGTACACACAATGATCATGTTCTGAACCTGAGTCCCCACTGCTTAACTGTCAAACCCTGTGAGGCACTATGGAACCTACTGTATATACTGCACAAAGGTCTAAGGCTACCATTAGATATTTTAGCAATGCTATAATGACCAAATAATCTCACTATATTGGAATACATCGGTAACATGTATGCAGTTTTAAATAAAAAAAAGAAAAGGAAACAAAACTGCTTCTGAAGGTGTGACCTCCACTTATGTTAATGTTAATAGTAAAACCAGTGTCTGTTCTACTATTTTATCTCCACAAATATCTGCTGTGAAAAAGGCTTGGTTAGGGCAGGTTTATTTAAATACACATGTTATATGAGATGGTGGTGACTTTTGCACAGTAGTGTAGAACACTGCATACGGCTACAGCCGAATACTTTACTCATGCAGACTTAGGTCAGAGTAATACTGTGAAATTTAATAAAGTGGAGGGTTTTTATTCTTGGAGCCACAGGAGCAGGCATATGAAGTGGAATCATTGTGGTACCTCATATCTACATGTGTAGTGTGGTCCACAATTGAGTCCATTGTTATTCGATAACAGCAAAAGTAACTGCCGTGTTGTAAAGGAACAGTTATTGTAAACTGTGTAAGAACAAGAAAGCTCAGAATAGCAACAGATAATAAAGTAAGTGGGGGTTCAGAGAACAGAATCTTGATTGAAACACTCCCACCTGACTTGATTTCCCATTTACGTTATCGGCGCGGGTTGAGATTTTGTTTGTTGATGACATTATTTTTGCTGGAATGACTCTGTGCGCTCTGAAGAAACCATGGAGTGACTCAGACTGGTGCCCTGTCAGGAGCTGGGCAGAGGCAAGCAGTTCCTCCAAAGCATCTTAAGGAAACTTGGCTCCTGTCTTTGGAGTCATTTCAGATTCAATCACACTTGATCAACTTGGACCACTTCCTGTGGTATTTATAGAAAGTTAAACATTATGCGGTTATAAAGCCTGGCACGGGCCCAAGAATCTGCCAGCTTTTCTGCTCCTGCAGCAAAGCTGAGTTGGACATTTCTGGCTCAAAAATGCTCAACGTAAGCTACAAAGAAATTGAGGAGGAAAATCTTCATTAACGGTACTGAAATGTATTTTTGGTGTATTGTTTTCAACAAAGTAGATTGAATAAAAAGTAGAAGAATAATTGAATGCAAAGTCAGTTGTGTGCATCAGGCACTTTCATTAAATGTGAATTAATTATGGATCCTGAAACTCCTGCTGCCCCATCATGTCTCACCAAATGGTATTCATCATCCATTCTGTTTTTTTTTTTCCTAATTTCTCCTAAGTTATGCACCATCAAATTTTGTGACCCATGAACCTCATCTTCCCTTCTTATGTCACCCTGGTTGATGTAATTGAGTCAACCAGTTAACGGTTCAGCCAGCATAACAATGTTATTAATACGGTGTGTTCAGCCATTGCATTCATTTTTGCTCATCACAAATGGGATGGTTTTTCCAGTTAGTCAATGCAATGCCCTGCACTCATAAAAGCTATTACTGAGACATGATGGATCATGAAGCGCAAGAAGCCAATGAGGGGGTTTGATGACTACTTCTGCTGAAGCATCCAGGTGTCACCATCACAGCACTTGATCATACACCCACACCTAAGCTTTGCAACAAAAATGTTTCCCGCCTATTAGGTGTCTCTTTACTAGCTCTAATGTCAAATTCACTCTACCCACTGACAGGAATGTAAAGTACATTTTTGCAGACAATGAAAATCTGGCTTTATAAAAAGTATAAAACATAGTTTCCTTCAAAGAAAATGGATTTTGAAAAAGGCCACCCAAAAAGCTGGACTTTAGTATTTCACTGACTTTACCCCCAAAAAACGTCCCAGAGTCAGATAACATAAATATCAAAGTGAGATAACCTTTTGCTATGAAGCAGAAATCGTTTCTGCACAGATGTTGGACTTTTACGGCACTTATTGATTGACTGACTGCTGTCCTCAGCTGGTGTCATGCTTGCTCTGCAGGAACCAGTGATACATACAATGTGCAGATAAACCCAAACCCTCAACACAATCACACAGTAATTGCTCTAAGAAATGACTCAATTTCTTTTTATAGCAGTCGGTAATCATTTAAGTCCGTCACACATGCCTTTACTAAGCCACACATAATGTGAGCAGGCTTCAAAAGAGAGATTCACAGGTGGCAGGATCAACTATAGATGAATACAAAAATTCTACTTTTTGCTGGTTCTACATTATTTGTCAAACAAACTGAATGCATCCAACAGTTGTGAGAGTACACAAGCAACAGTTTAAATTGCAAACAAACAAATATTCCCACTACTTTCTGTCATCTTTGTCTTCTGACACTATTTCCTGTGTCCCACCTACTCTTGTTCATTACCTGTTGGCAACATGTGTTTGCAGCTGGGTCTGTAATCAGTACACACTACTGCATCCAGAGTGGGCTCAAAAAAGTCAAACACAGATTTCTGTGCCAACTAGCCATGCTGACTCTGCCCAACTTTGAATCGTGAGTAAAATGGGGCGAAACATCTTCTAGTGTTGCCCCAGCTTAAGATGGTGGCAGCTGTTCAAAGCTAGTGCTGTGTGAGTCACTGAGGAATTGTAAGTCAGTGCATGCACAAAGACTCTTTCTTTCCGTCCACAAAATAGAACCGGGTTGAGCAGAAGTAGAAAAGCAGTCATTAGGGAGCTTTGGATGTACTGATTCACTGTCTTGCCCTCAGCGAGAAGAGACAGATATTCCCTTATGAGCCGGTTCCAAACCAAAATCAGATGCACTATTATAACACTATTGCTTTATATGGAAACACACGATTGTTTGCAATTTATCATTTCAGAAGATGTAATGTCAACAAGTTCATATCGTTTTTCTGCTGCCTCCAAGTGGCCAAAACATATATTAAATATAATTCCATCACGTTGCTGGAATTGGACCCAGAAGCAGAGCACAAATGACTGATTTTAACTGATTTTATTTCTCCAGAAGAGAATGATTGTTTCTTGAATTGAAAGAGGAATAGAAGACGACTTACAGGCAGGCAGACAAAGGTGAGGCTGACAGGATGTAAGACAAGAAAAACATTGAACTACAAAAATAGCAACAAAAAATAAATTGGTCTGGCTGCAGCTGCAACTACATCACTGTGTTAAACGCGCACATTGGCAAGACTGCCTTAGACCAGATAGATCTGCAGCAGGGGGTTGATTGTCAATCAATTTCAGGTGTGCAGCAAGGCCAGCAGCAGAAGTGGGTCAGCCACACCCCCATGGTTTTCCTGCCTCTCACACACATGCACACCACAAGAGAGGGAGACAAAGTCAAGATCCTGAGAGAGATATTAATACCTTTTAATTTGATATATACAGGGTCAACATCATAATCATATATATCTGCACACTTAATGTACTCCAATCAGTATAAAGGAACAAATAATTGCTGTTCATTTTTCAGTGTTCAGTGTAAAATGAAATTATACTTCTGCCTTCTTAGAGTGACATTAGTGTGAAGCTCATGAAACGGCCCAATCAGGCTGAAACAGCAGACAGGCTTTTTATTCAATGAAAATCCAAGTCTTCTTGCTCTTTCATCATTAATTACACTCTGCGTCACTTACAGCGATCATATGAAGATGGAGGTGATGTGTGGTATCAATTTGTCTTTTTCTGAAGTTCAATAATAATTTGTAGATATTAAACAGACTGATGGAATGCTATTTGACAGACGATAACGCTCTGGCCTTTACCAGTGACCACTCACATTTGTTTTATTCAAAAACTGTAGAATCTAATGAGTAAATGCAGTTGATGACTTTGCTTTGTAGGCTTGGCTTTATGAGATGATTCTCCACTGACACTGACAATGGACGATAAGTTTTAAAAAAATGTTCAAATGCATTCTTTTCTATATATTTCAGGCACAGCAAAAGTCTGACATTTTGACAAGGCTGTATTAATGTTGTCAGTTAAATCAAGCCAGTAAACAAAACAATGGCCTCTTTAGACAGACTGTAAATCTAATTTTGTATTTGGTAGTGGGAGCTTTTCCTCAAATAAATAAATAAAAATAAAATAATGAAACCTGTGATCATTTGAAGACGCAATCATTATCTAGGAAGTACAATGTGAAATGTATGAATGTCAGACTTAAACTAGACCATGGACTGAATCATTTGCTCTTTGTACAGTGGTAGTTAGATCCTTCTTTTGACTTTAAAGTGTTTAAAGTTCCTAAATCCTGGTACTGATGTGGGTGCATTTTCCTGGCATTGAAACACTGAAGATGATGAATGGGGAAATTCTAATTACCGTTAACATCATTGAGATCAGCCTCTTACCTCGTATACAATTAAAATAATAACATGGCAGGCCAAATTTTGTGTCTGCAATGTGCTGAACTCAGACACTACTATTTATGTAATGCTTGCTGGCATCAGGTGGTTTCAACTGAACCCGTCTCTGTCTATAGATTATTCTAGGCACACCAAATGTGTGGCTCGATACTAATTAACTGTCTATTCTTAGGTCTATAGACGAAGTAAAGAGACGACCTATCCAGTTGCTGATATCATTAAGTGCTTCACAAAGTACTATTTTTTTTTACTCTGCAAAAAGCCTGTTCAGCCTTTTGCCAATAAAATGCTGCATAAGCACTTTTGTCAAAACCAGGAAACCAACAGCAGTGAACAGGAAAATGATCGCTCCACCATACGCTCACTCACACGCATGCTCCAGCTCCACGCTGTAAGTCAGTGACGGCATACAGTATTCAGACTCATAAAACTTATGGAAGGGAGGGGATTTGCTGTATGGCTGCTGACCCCTGACCTGTCTTGTTATAGGACAGCTGCCAGCTTAATGCAACCTTGGCAAACTGTCACTTTTCCTGCCTCTAAGCCTAGTCAGTTTCCAAGCTAAAATGCGTCAATGACATATTTTTAGCAACAAGGGAATGGTGTTTATAGAATTTCAAGCCGTTCATGATGCAAAATGAAGTACATATCAATAACTTAACATATGTGTGATGGTTATGAAGATGGGGTGACACGCATAATAGGTTAAAATCACAAGAAAGTAATTTACTTGGTTATTTTATAGTTGGAAAAAATAGGCTGTCACTCTCAGACCATGTGATTAAACCTTACTGAAAACAATGAATGGGTATAAGTGTACTCACACTCCCTCTTACGCCTTAAAACATCTTCCTCTGCCCCACCATCGTCACTATTTGCAAGCACAGAGAGCACAGTGTGGCTTGGACCCATCACGCAGTGACTCAGGCCACTCTCCATTTGAAAAATTAAACGGGGGGGCCATTTGGCAGAGTTAAATGAGGCCCCCAGGAAAAAAAAAAACATGCCGAGCTCAGCACAGCTTCTACAATCTCAATCACAAAGAAAGAGGTTGGCGTGCTGATGTAATGGCCGCCGCCGCCGTGCTGCCACTGGCTTGGCAGAGGCAGAGAGCTCGTCAGCACACCCCTACTAATTTATCCCCCTCCTCCTCCTGGATCAAGGGTACATCAGATATCATTAACAGAGGAAAAACGCGAGCAACAGCCAAGCTAGAACCCAGACACAGACCTGGACATAGAAGAAAATTAGGCCATCAGCAGGCAATTCTCTCAGTACAGTGGAAAGTGACAGAATCCCTTAGGAATTTCTTTTAAATGAAATATTGCCTTTGTCTATGTTAGAGGAAAACAAACTGTCAGTCAACAGTTTCAGAATGGCCCAACTACCTTAAATGGTCCAAAGGCATTTTAAACTAAAAAAGTTGAGGTCACATACCAAAAGAATTGTTACTCAGAAGTATAAATGTCATATCGACTACATCTAACTTTATTTATAAAGCACTTAAAACTACAGCAGCAAACAGTGTTCTACATCAGAGATAAATAAAACAAATAAAATATAGTGTCTACATATTATTAAAGACTCTCACAACTATCCTGTACAAAAAACGGGTCATTTCTGCTTATATTTTCCTCGGAAGAAAAATCTGTGGATCCATCTGTGGGTGTGAGTGACAACATTGCTTCTTAAAGGCTCACATGGGGAAAGGGTTGAAAACCACTGCTTTACAGAAAACCAATACCAGCGTTAATATATCACCAGAAACAAAAATCCAATATAAACACTGAATCCATGAGGAATTTTTCCACAAGTCTCTTTTATTGACCCACAATTTATGGCTTTTACCCATCTAATGGAACAATTACTGTAATTTTCCATGAGGGCCGTTTAATTTCGGTGGCACTCGGAGAGGTAAGTACACAGTGTGGTAGCCTCATTGCATGTTAACTCCACAAAAATCAAACAGGATATTTTTATCATCATCTCTTTTACACTTATATAAAAGGTATACATTATGTTACATGGGTAAAGCCAATGAATAAACTATAAGGATCAATTTTTCATTGGATTTACTTTACATTTATTTCTATGGACTTAATAGCACCAGTAGCAGTAAGCTCCCAAATTAGTTTACTGGATATAAACCAAGTTTTTAAATCTAATTTTTGTTCATGAAAAAAAACACACAGTACAGTTCAGTGTCTATGCAGCAGAGCAGATTATTCAATCCATTTTAAGGTCGAGTGATACTTCTTGAAGTATGAAATGTGAAGTATTGACTGAAGCTCTGTGGCACAGAAATAACATGTGTGAATTATTAAAATGTGTGGCATTTTAAAGAAGCAAACTGAACACGAACGCCCACTGTGAAAAGAATCACAGCTGCTATTGAAGTTTATAATAAACATTATTATGGTTGTTTTTGGAAAACACTATCACCATATCAACTATAACAATTTACATTGATTTGATTGACCTTGTTGCCTGCCTTTATTGTGTAATCTGAACTAGCAACCTGAATTTTGATAACAAGTTATGATATGATATAATATGATATTTAATTTCACTGCAAATCTGCCATGACAGGGTTTTTATTCTTTAATAGCAGACTTGTGCATAACCGGCAAACACAGTAAACACCACCACAGTTGTCCACAGAACAGTTTGTTCTTTCTCCTCGAACTTTTTATGTGATGAGGAAAAAATGACCAGCAATAAGTAGTTTGTGGTCTTAGTCAACGTCCAAAACATGGTCTTCTTCTGGTTTACTGCTGCCGCCTAGTGTTCGTGTGAAAACACTGCGCCTGTGCAGCAGAGGGGAAAGGAAAACGTATGACATTCAGCAAAATAAGACAAAAATACATCTAAAAATAATAGTAATAAATACCACATGTAGCTTTTAAATTGTAGAAGATATATTATTAAAATCTCACGATTACATAAAACGTCAGCATGAAAACCACGGGCTTAACTTTACTCAATCGATCGCTCATTTCGAATCGAGGCTCAACTATTTTCCCTGGAGCTGGATTCAGGAAAATAAGTCAAACTAGGATTGCAGCGCCGGGCAGAAGGAGGCGAGACATTTATAAGCAAAGATGGTAAGATTGAATGAAAGTTACTATCTTTCGCCTTATTTGACATCATTAAATATTTCCGCACAGCAAATTAACCTCACGTCAAGCTCATATCGAGAATTTTAAAAGACCGGGGGTCCTTTATGGTCACAAAGGAAGGGACAGCTAGCTAACTACTGCGCTGTGAGTAAGCAAAACACCTTAAGGAAATGCTAACATTAGCAGTTGTGCTGCTAACGGAAATAACTGTGTTCTCACTGCGAAGACGCGGTTCACAGCGAATCTTTCGTGAAAGATACATTTTAAATCATGTTCATAATCACTCACGGTCGTTAATTTGGCACTAAATTATAGAGCCTCGCAGTCTTGTTGCTAATTTGTTAGCAGGCTAAAACCTAGCAGAAATTAGCCGAGTTTCAGTTAGCTTCTCTCCATCAAGTAATGGAGGGGACTCTTTTCACTTTCGTTTTTGCCTTAGACTAAGTATATATTAGTTTAGATTGATTGTGTAGTCTCGGGGAACATTTTAATGGTACTGCAGCTCACAACGGTCTGCTTAAATGACAAAAAGCTTAAATAAAGTCAAACTTTAATTATGCTATCCAGCTAATGAGAGCTAGTAATGAAAGAGGTTGTGCGTAATTGCAACCCGTTTTAGGCTCTCTTTTGTGAGTGGCTGTACTCTTGGTAGTGGTTATTAATTATTTAGTCATGGTTGTAAATTAAAACCAGTGTCTAGAAAAGTCCGAGCCTCAAACAGGTGCGGAGCCTTCTGTAGTTCCAGTCTAGAACTACTTTGAGGAAGCCACTGACAATGCAGGATAATTATGTCAGACCTGTTCTCGTGTGTTGTGCATTTTATTCCGTAAACTGTGGTGTTTGTTTTCATGGCGTTTTAAAAATCTACAATTTTGTTGTTTATTTGTAGTTTCGCAATCAGTACGACAACGACGTGACAGTATGGAGCCCACAGGTAAGTTCGCCTTTAACTGTCTATTATAGATTATCATCTGTAACATAAATGCTTAATCTGACTGTCATCTATCAAAATAGTTGTTCAGAAATTTAGTAGTTAATTAAAAAAGAATCGTTGCAGACATGGGTAGAAAATAGTCCTTGTGTTATTGTCTCAGCTCGTTGTATTAATAACAGTGTTTGTGTTTATTTGGGCACAGGGCCGTATTCATCAGATCGAGTATGCCATGGAGGCGGTGAAGCAAGGCTCTGCAACCGTTGGACTCAAATCCAAAACCCATGCTGTCCTGGTTGCACTAAAGGTAAAAACCATTCAGTGCAGTGCAGTTCTAAAGTTGCTCTGGAGATTAGTAGTTGGGAATGCTGTGACAGCACTGTCACTAAAACGTGATTTAACAAGACATCTCTATTTGTGTTTATCTTTTGTAAATATTCCAGTTAGCTAAAAATGCATAGAGTATATGCTCAGTTGACAATTGACACTCATGAAATAATCCCTTTCTTGTTGGTTGTAAAGCCTGGATTAGAAGTCTTGTCAAGTGCCATTGTAGTCTCAACTTTCATTATTAATAGTGAATCCATGTGCCACCCTGGCTGGCATCATCAAGCAATGGACAGAATATATGATATCTGTGTAACTTTGTTGATTATTGCACAGTGAAACCCAGGAAAACAGTGCACTGATTAATAAAATGATGAGCACATGTTTTTTTTGTGTTTGCAGAGAGCCCAGTCTGAACTGGCTGCTCACCAGAAAAAGATCCTCCATGTTGACAACCACATTGGTATCTCCATTGCTGGACTGACTGCTGATGCCAGACTTCTCTGGTAAACCAAATATTTTAATGGTCTAGATGGAGCTTTTTGACAAAGATATATGTTAATGTATTAAGTTATACATGATGCCAACATGGTCTCTCCCACAGTAACTTCATGCGTCAAGAGTGCCTGGACTCCAGATTTGTCTTTGACAGACCTCTCCCCACATCACGTCTTGTCTCTCTTGTTGGCAGCAGTATCCTCTCAACGTTTGAAAAAAAAGACATTTCATGAAGAAACATTTGTAAGGGTGAAACCATTGAAAAGTATCGGAAATGTAAGAGATCATCTTCCCAGTGTCAGAAAATTACTTGGCACTATCTCCCCTCTGTGTGGACATGATTGGTTGTATTTGGGTGTCAGTGTGTGAATGATGGAAACTGAACAAACTGTTTCAACATATTAATGGCATCAGCGATCCTTGACCAATATCACAGAAACCCAAATTCCAACGCAGAGGTATGGAAGGAGGCCCTATGGTGTGGGACTCCTTATTGCTGGATTTGATGTAAGTTTGCCCACTCACACTGTTTTAGTATTATCTCTTAAGTTCTTCTCGCATATGTTTAAAGGGTCGTACAAATTTAATGTGAAAATTTACCAACATTAACATATAAGCTCTTCATAATTTGTTATGTGTCACCCAGGATATGGGACCTCACATCTTCCAGACCTGCCCATCGGCGAACTACTTTGATTGCAAAGCCATGTCGATCGGAGCACGCTCTCAGTCTGCACGTACCTACCTGGAGAGATGCATGGATAAATTTTCCGACTGTGAGATTGGATTTCATTTTCAAGCTTCTATCACTTGCATTTTACCTGTTTATAATAAAAGCTGCACAGTTGCAAAATGTGACTAAATGCTGTTGTTGCACACACACATTATTCAGCCAAGGACAGTTAATTGCATCAGGCCTTTGTAAATGTGTTGATTATTAACCAGCGATCATTGGGTCACTCTTTAAATTTGTCCCTGGTTTTGTCTTGTTTTCAGGTAATCTGAATGAGCTCGTCCAGCATGGCCTCCGTGCTCTCAGAGAAACTCTCCCAGCTGAGCAGGACCTCACTACCAAGGTACAGCTGCTTTGATTTTTTAATTTCTTTTTCCTTTTTCCAATTGGAATATAATACACACATTATCAGCTGTTTAGCTAAATTGCAAGTGACATAATTGTGTTGAATGATACTAATAAGAAGATCTATTTTTTTTATATTAAGGAATTCAGAAATAGTCCAACTAAGTAAAATGATACTGACTTGATAAAATGCTTTTTAAAGACTGCCTTCTTTTATACTAAACATATTTTAGCAGTAATTTTAACCCTGTGTTTTTCAGAATGTTTCCATTGGCATTGTGGGGAAGGACATGGAGTTCATCATTTATGATGACGATAATGTTGCCTCGTTCCTGGAGGGACTTGAGGAGAGGCCACAGAGAAAGGTACTGCAATATATTTATCAAGTCTACTTTGAGCTCCTGCTTGGTTTCTTAAAATAATCATGTTGAGAGCTCCAAAGATGGGATTACTGTAGAAGGAGGGTGTATTCGTTCATCGGGCTGTTTTCACAACCCTCTTCACAGCAGATATTTTTCAAAATGAAATGGGTCAAATGCAGGTTTGACCAGTAACATTAATTAGGCTTAAGAGAGCTAGGGTCATGCTATTGCTCAAGTGTAAGGATAGGTCACACTAAATACATGCTACTTTAACCTGTAGAATAATTATAAAACTGCATGTTTCCCATTTTTTTCTGGATGTGTTCTGATAAAATGATTGAGAAATAATTAAACTGTATGTTCATCATATCACTGCTAAAACAGTAAATCAGATGGTGGGTTCAGACTTTTGTATTGAACTATATGCTACACAAATTGTTTTAAAAAATATGGATATCAGTGAAGTGTGTGTGCTGAAGGATATTTCTGTGTTTTGTCTCAGGTTGCCCAGCCCGCAGATGAACCTGCTGCAGAGGTACCCGATGAGCCAATGGAGCACTGAGGTAGCGAGCTGACCGGTGATCTACCTCCTGTAGACCTCAAACCAACATGACACTTAATGCAACACACCAGAGTAATTGTTAGAGGAGGAGGGGCGTCATTGTTGTTGTTGAGATGTGCCACTTGCTAAACTGTTAATCCAAAATATTCTCTGCTGACATCAACAGTGATGTTGCTTTTGTATGAGTAATGTGTACCATTATCAAAGTAATAAACCTTTTTTTGAATTCAGCTTCTGCACATCCCTTTCATTAGTTGCCTCCCTAATGCACATTTTCCCAATTTTAACATTGAACATCAAGGAAACAGTAAACAATCAGTGGGGGGGGTCAAGAATAGTGCTGCAATAATTATTTGATAAACTGATCAGTAATCTATCAAAGTAATCATTAACATCTTTAAGATAATCTAACAATGTTTTATATATGAAGCAAAGATTACTTTGTTTTTCTTTGGTCATATGACTAAAAAGTGAATACCTCGTTTGTGGACTAAACATTATTCACTGTGACAGGAACAATCAATTTATTGATTGAGAAAACGGTCAAAATATTCTTGTTGCAACATCAGGCTGTTGACTACAGGTGAAAAGTACTATTTTAGTTACCTCTGGCACATGTACAGAAATATTTATTCATATGCATTGTCCATTCTAAATAAACCAATACATTATTTGCATCCTAAGATGGGGCTTGTGAGGCTGGAGTGAAATAGATACAATTTTCTCTTGAGGAAAGTGAAGTAACGGACAACTCTGAAAATCTTATTCACAATAGTTTAATCACTGATGCACAGCAGCTGCACAAGTGCTCTTCTGAACAGTGCATAGGTATATAAAAGTGTAAAAACTTAATTTAAAGCAGTAAAGGATAAATGTTTCAAGAAGAAAACTTTATTCTGGTAATAACGTCAGTATCTAGAAGATAAGGAACATTTAAATGTTCCACATGCACTGTCCTGTTTTCTCATGTTTACTGTAGTGTAATTATTACAGAATACAGAGTCAGCAAAATGTCCACTGCAGACTGGATTACTGTTATCAAAATAACATATGCAACTGTCCTCATCTGCTTTAATTTCTTTATATAAATACCTTTGATGCAACTACTCTATATACTCTATATGTTGGGTTTAAACAAAAAGAAATAATATGTTTCTATCTTGTGTAGTTCAGTATTGTCATATTCGATATTTAAATATTAAGCCATTATTTTATCCAAGGGAACACTGAGAATATATGGAAGTTTCAGGTCCATAAACCACCCCATCGCGTTTCAGTCAATAAGGCTGATATAAGTGAGATAAACTGTGGGCATGTTTTTCTTACAGCTGGCAACTCATTTTCATGCTGTCACCAACAATTATAAGAACAGATAGTCGTTAGAATAGTAGAGTCAGTGTGTGGCTTTCTTTGCTCTCCTTCTCTTACTCCTCCGCCTGACCTGGCTGTGAGCAGTTTCCATCTCTACGGGTCTGGTGAGGTCCTCCATCTTCTCCTGCTCTATCATGGACGTCACATTCAGTGTGAGCTCCAGCTCCTTTAGGACACCGGCCAGCTCCTCCTCTGGGATGCCCAGATCTATTTCACCACTGCTCTCCTTGTGTTCATGCAGGTCCACCCTCTCCTTTATACCTAACTCACTCTGTAGCCCCACATCTTCATCACTTCTTGGTGTAAAATCAGATTGTCTCACAGCGTCTGTGCTCAGATCCTCTGCTTCCTTAGTGTCACTTCCGCCTGTAACGTCCTCGGCAGGAATCTTTTCCAGCCGATCACTTTTTGCTTCGGCAGCTTCGGAAACCTCCGCCTCCGTCTGCGTCTGTGGACTGTGCTGACAACAGCAGCTGGAATGTTCCCAGTACTGATGAGGCTGCTCAGGATAATCTGCAAGTACAACGGAGGAAGATTACAGCCTCTGTAGGTATTTTATTTCTTAATTATTTAACCTTAATTTAACCAGGAGTTGAGGTCACACAATAATAAATTAGAAACAAACATATGACCTACAGAGATTTTAGAAAGAGCTGGGAAACCTATGTAAAGCAGAGTCTGAAAACATTCTTTCTTTGAGTAGAAGGTTAAATCACTGTGGTAATGCAGTTTTTTCATGCTCCATTATTAATTATTTGCTGATAGTGTGCACTGTTGACATACCTTCCCAGGCGTCCTGGGCTTTGACTCCTGGAGTCATGCCCTCCACCAGCTGGCCCTCCTGCATCACCCGGGTTATCTCGGTCAGCTGCTGCAGGAGGCTTTGCTCCTGGTCTGCCATCACTCCCTTCACCCTGCAACACAGACACACCTGATCTGTGCAGCAGAACCATGTGCAACTGTTCTCTTTGTTTGTTACGCATGTAACTGTCTATTAACGTTTGAAACGACACAATTAGCAACTTATTACTTCTATTTTTCACTTTGTTCTATGCCAGTATAATTAATAGTTCTAAATATAAAAAGGAAATAAACCCTGGATTCACACTTTATGGAGGAGATTACTGCATGCATGGAATTGAACTAGCAAACAAATAAACTCAATCAAGTATGTTGTTCCATTAAGGATTGAGGCTGATGGCTTGATTCATCAGTAACAGACACACACACACCTGTCAGGACTGTGGTGAGCATTGGAAACAATATTCTCCATCACCAACTCTGTCTCTCTCAGTTTCTCCTGCAGCTGAGCCAGTTCGAAGTCGGCTGGAGGGAGAAGAAGAAAAGAAACAGGATCTTTAAACAAGGTACAGCAGAGACAAAAACTGACCAGGGCAATTATTTGGTCACAGTGTGAGTGCTCTACAATTTATCCTACTCTATGATGTTTTCAATCAAACAGGATTGCACATCATACAAAGATGTTGAAATTATATCAAAAATCAAAAGTAATCAAAAGTTAAAAGTGTAACCTAACAAACAAAACGTGTTGAAGCTACTCACTGATCTTCCTCTTCTTATTCTCTGACCGCACTGAAGAAAACCTGCCCTCTGTTGGCTTGTTGTTCCCCTTAGACGTGATCTAACAGGGAGATACGAACAGGGTTTCAAAAGCATGTGAATGGGCTGTTTAGATTATAATCTGACCACCATTTAAATTTGTACTATTTGTGTCGCTGTTTTCTCTAGCACAACAAATGAGGCACTGTGTATTGTGTGTATAATATTTCACCTTGAACAGTATGTACAGGATGTAGAGTAAGATCCCGAAGCCGTACACAGGGATGATCTGTCCTGCCAGGTTGGATTTACCTCCAGTTCCTACCCCTAGTCCCGCTCCCTTTGCCTTGGCTACACTATCTGGGTTGTTGGCTCTGGAGTAGCCAGCATTCCCGGCCCTCTGGCCTCGGACCTCAGAGGCCGACTGTCGGTGCATCATCGGAGGGAACCGACCTGAACCTGGACAGAAAGGACCACTGGACACGTGAATATCAAACAACATACTCTTATTGACCACTTTTGAGAACATCAGGCATGTAGACAAGGTCAAGACATCCTGGTGGAGAAGAAAGGTGACTATGTGGCTTTGCTGGCTCTCTCCCAACACATGTAAGCAAAAATAATAATAAAAACAACCTGCAGCAACCAGGTGATGCATTTCAGCTTGACAAAATCTCAGAGGCAGAGGGGTCAAACTCATTTTAGTTCAGGGGCCACATAAAGTGCAGTTTGTCTGGGGTGGGCCGGACCAGTATAATAACAGCATAATAACCTATAAACAACAAGAACCTTCAATGTTTCCCTTTGTTTTACATTTTATGAAGTATGTTTCTACAAAAACGTACCTGAAATTTACTGAAAAATAAGTGCAAATTCAACAATATTATGCAACTTACAGATCACAGGGAATCTACAAAGGCACAAAACCCCCTCTGGTGGGCCGGTATGTTTGACACCCCTGCTCTGATGAATGTTTCGAGCACTTTGTTGAATCTATAACTGCCTAAGATTAGCACTATGAAGGTGTACCTAATAAAAAGTGAGTGTAAATAACAGCGGACAGACAATGAAAATTCACTAAATGTCCACTAACTACAGGTACACATTATTGTTTGGGGGGTGTGGAGTTCATTACTGGTGTATCAAACTGATGCATATATAAAATTATAAATAGCACAGGTTATAACTTGATTTTACACAAACACTTACTGCCCACATTATTAGGTACACCTTGCTAGCACCAGGTTTGACCTCTTTTGCCTTGGTGCTGGAAACATTCCTCAGAGATTTTGTGTCATACTGAAATTATAGCATCATGCAGTTGCTTTGAACATGCTTTGTTGGTGCCAGACGGGCTGATCTGGCTGATTCAGAAACTGCTAATCCACCCGGATTTTCATGCACAACCATCTCGAGAGGTTTACGGAGAATGGTACAAGGAAAAAAAGAGAGGAAAATATCCTGTGACTTGCAGCAATGCCTTGCTGATGACAGCGGTCAGAGAAGAATGACCAGACTGGTTTAAGATGACAGAAAGACAACTGCTGTAACTCATGCAGGTAACCATCTGTGGAAACGTGACGTCCAACCTTGACTACAACGGCAGAAGACATTTTTTCAGGTGTCATGTGTACCCAGTGGCTGGATGACAGTGCTGTTTTGGCGCCCCTGTCAGGGAGGAGAGAGTAACTGCAGGAGAACGAGACACCACCTATTCTACTCGAAAATAATAAGCATCGTTATCGCCATTTAAAAAAGAGCCAGTACATTAAAGGCCATCGTCCCTTTCTTAACAGAAACGCCCAAAAGAAAGCGCTAAGGTGACGCACCCTCCGGCCGTTCAGCGGCATCCTTCCTCCCCCGAGACAGCAGCAGTTTGGGAAGCAGCAACGCCACGCACAGCACGAGACACGTCGCGAGGGTCACCTTCTGGAATGTGGACATTCCCATCACGAACAGGTAAACGGTCACGTGTCTGCGAAGACAACGCGCCCCGGGTTTGTTTGTTTGTTTTTTGCAGGCGCAAGTGGAGACGCAGGCCGGTCAATGATGTCGTCCTCCTCCCTTGTGTTGACTGAGAGGACGGAAGTAGATTGGGGGTTGTGTAATTATCGTGTTTCACCGCTGGGTGGCGTCAAACGACTGTTTTTGTTTTGACAACAGACTTTTTCTTTTGACAAGTCACAGTCAGAAATTCACAGGTGTTCATAATTAATCTAATTATTTTACACAGTACACCCAACAATAGACAGCAATAACCAGAGGTAGAAAGTAATGAATTACATTTACTCACATTACTGTAACTGAGTTGTTTTTTTCTGTACTTGTACTGTAATTTTTATTAAGTTTTAAGTTTAAGTTTTAAAACACATCTGTTACTGAGTAAAAAAAAAAAATTGCACTGAATTCACAAAAAATTTGATAACTAAATTCACGCACTGGAAACATTGTGAGTTTACATTTTTCATTTTGTCAGCACTTTAATTTGTAAAGGTCCGCCTTTTATTATTTAACAATAATGTGATATTTATGTCCTTTTTGCACGACACAAGAAAGAACCCCAACCTTGACAAAAAAGTAACTAAGTAACTTTTAATCTGTGTACATTTTAAACAAGCTACTTTTTTACTTTAACTTGAGTGTATTTTATTTATTTAAATTGTATCAAAATAGTCCTACTTTAGTAGAATATTTCAGTAGTCTTTTCACCTGTGGTTATAACAATTGTATTGTGTTTTGTAACACTGAACCAGAATCAGGGCAACACATGGCCAAGAGGAATTGGGCTTGTAACCGGAAGGTTTGCAGTTCTATCCCAGGAAGGGATGATGGTGCCTCAGAGCAAAGCACTCCCCCCAGACACAGATAAGTGTTGCCTACTGTTCCTACTTGTGTGTTAACTACTGGTGTGTAATAAGTTAAATGCAGAGGTCAAATTCCCTATCACGAGTGGGTGTGTGTGCAAAAAGAACTCATTCTAATCCAAAACACATTTGTTTCCCATCATGTTAGAAATACATATAACAACAATTATGAAAGGGTGTTCATGTAATTCAAGCATTAATAGTTGACATATTTTTTATTTTTGTTGTTAGTAAATGTGATCATATGTAATAGTAAATGGTCATCTTGGTGTAAATAATGACCACACAAATTGAAATGAAAGTTAATTTTAATTAGTCAAGAAAAAGAAATAACAGCTTGAGATGAAAGTGGAAATACGGCTGCACTGGGTTAGAAGTCCCACTCCAACTTTCAGTTGATTCTCCTCAGCTGAACCAAACACTATATGTAAATATACAGTATTTCAGTTTGATTTGGGGCTTCCATCATGCCAGATGGGTGGAGTTCACCACAAAACACAAGACATCTCAGTGACTGCCAGAATGATTTGACAGGGAACTTGGATTTTTTTACTCTGATGGATGACTTGTTTGATGCTATGTGTGGCCTGACTGGCTTAAAACATATGTCTAGTGTTTCAAGTTTGCTGAAACTAACTCTACAAATGATCTGCAAACACAAGTTCACTCTATATTTTTGTTGAATGTAAGAAATGGGGGCAGAACCACCACAGTCCACGTTAAGTGCTCTGGAAAATCCTCCTCATTGTTTTATTATTCCATCTCAGTTGATCTCTGGTCCATCTTATCAGAAACAGCAGTTTTCAGTATAGTTACCATGCAGCTCTTTCATAGAGAGTTCAAACATGGACTGCTGGCAAAGTGTCCCATCAATGTCATTTGCACACTTGGGGAAGTCTGAAACAGGAAGCTGCTGTGAGATTGTACAGTCCAGCTGGCACAGTCGTTCTGCGCTGATCTGCAGAGAGAGAGACAGAAAGAAGAATATGAACTGCATAAATCAGCTCCAGGTCACTCCAAGTGGTTTCAGAGGTTCAACAAAAACCTATTATCAGATTTGCACATCTGCAAATTGTAGTATAATCATTTTATTTGTCATCAAATACATTTTGGATAGGCTTTGTCATAGACCGGTAACTTGTGGTCGCTCAGTGTCAGATAGAATTGGCTCCATCCCTCTGCCACCCTCAGAGAACTCTATGAATAAATTGTTGTGTGATTTGCTACAAGAACACCTTCAATAGATAATAATGTTATCTCCTTTGGAAAAAAAAAAAGACATTCTGATATACTGAATACAAATTTCATTATATATGTCATCGACCAGGGCAGCAGAATACGTAAAGTACGAGATTTGCATGCAACAATATTGAATTAGTTTTATATTTAATAATAATTTCTAGTCATCTAATAGAATAGAAATAAATAAAATAGGGGGTTCATTAGTATCGCAACATCCCACCAAAGGAAAGCATCCAGCTAACAGTGACACAGAAGTGTTGATTAACTTGTGCTGTCGTTGAATATAAATAAACAAAATAAAACCTTAATTGAGGCACATTTTTGAAGAATAAAAAAATATACAGAATAACACCAGCCGTATCACCTAAGACTGACATTTGTGCAAAAATTAATCTCTTTTTCCAAACCTTGATAATCTCTTTGAGGAATTAAACTCTTGATTTGCCTCAAAAAGCCTTAAATCCCTGGGCTTTCACACACTGCATACATTGTACCATAGTATGTTTGAGGTGCAAATATTTGCTCTGTGCTCATTTAGTTTCTAATGCTGTTCACACAATGAACAGCAAAAGTCTGGAGATAGGGTATTTCAGGGAAATGGCATTACCTTCATCATCATTGATTATGAGAACTTGTGTCTGTAAAAGTCATAGACAGCCCAGATGACATGTACATGTATTTCACTTTTGTTTATATTAAACTGCTGTCTACAATATTATTATTTTTTACCAAAAAAAAAGACCACACCAGTTGCTGACAGTGTAAAAAATATTCGCCAAGGTTCCAAAATAAAAGTATTTATTCCTTCCTTTCCATAAACTTAAACAATTCCATTCAGTCAAAATATAATATAATAAACTATTATACATGGTCAAAAAACTGTATGCTTCTCCTCGTGATAGAGCAACAGCCATCAAACTGAGGTATATCACCTTTGCCTAATGGAGAGCACGTCCTCCTGCTAAGTGGTTCCGAAAACAAAAACGGCTCTTACAATTTGTTTAAATCAAGTTGAAACCAATCTGTTACCATGGATTCCTAAATCAACAGAATTATTTGGGTACATTTCTTATTGAAACTCCAAACACAATGTACTTTATGCAAACATTTGATGGATATCTCTGTACCTCATGTCCTATAGCAAGACTTTTATTGTGAAAAAAAAAAAGAAAGAAATTATGTTTCAACATGAACTCTGACATCAATCAAAAGTAAATGTAGTCGTACAGTTAATGACAGGTTAGCGCTATTCTGAGCCGCAGCAAACCCTGAAAACTTCATACCTGTGGATTGTGTGGTATTTGCTGCACTTGCTTTCAACCTTTAAAATCCTCCCTCAAGAGGAAATGCTGTGCGCCAATTGGATTCACTTGTCTGCCCTTTAAACCTGCCCTTTTATACACATGTAAACCTGCAGGCAGCTTCCCGCGTTGTTAGAGTCTAAAACATTTAACCTCAGTGAAATGACTCTGCTGTAGACATGACACAGCTCATCTTTCTCTGCACACAGTTCAAATAATCCACGTTGTCCACTGTGCTGCAGTCTAGTTGGCCTTCAGTGGATTATGTACGTCATCTAACAACCAGGTAACAAGAACATATGTGTTTTCTTTTTGAAGTGATGACATTATGCAGCTGAGTCAGACAACAGAAAAGGGTAACTGCTTTTGGACTGTTTAGTTTAATTGCCTGTGTAATGGTGTAATGAAGCCTCTCTCTCTAAATCCAGACATTTTCTATGTACCAGAAAATAGAACGTTATGTCACCACACTGCATGAATAATAATAATAATACTGTATGTTGTTAAAAGTTCAGCTTCAACTCTGGTTCATCATTTCCCATTTCACAATTTCCCTCAAGCAATTATGATAAACAGAGACATTCTCTGACCCTGTCATTTTGAATAATGGTGTGTTTCAGACTCTTCACCATGTCATGGCTTTTCTGTGGTGAAATATTGAAAGATTTCTGTGATGGACTGGCAATCTGTCCAGGGTGTGACCCGCCTATCACCCTATGTCAGCTGAGATTGGCACAGCAGCCCCCCCCCAGCAGTAGAAAATGGATGGATGGATGTATTGTGATTGACTTCTAAGATTTCATAAGTAGTCTCAATAGGACCCATCATCAGACACATGGGTATTTTATTTTATAACGGAATAGGGGGATTAAAAAAAATGACACACATCATTTTTCATATGAAGTTAGACATGCAGTTGTCCTTTTTTTTTAACAACACAGACCATTATCATTCATAAGAGGTCCCTTCTAAACATCCACTCTTTTTTCACCTCTGTTAGGTTTTCCATCAACTTCCACTATACAGTCCTGGCATGGAACGGCACAGCACGGCTCTACTCTACACAGTTTGGTTCATTTTCCATTACTAAAGTACCTCCTCAACATGGGCGGAGTCTTCATAGCATGGCTGCATGAAACTGACTTTGTTTTATACGCGACACACACAAACTAGTGACGATTGACTAGTAAAGCAGTTGTTTTTCGGTGTACTGAATCATTAGAATCAGTTCATTAAAAAGACTTGTTCACACAGTCGTTCAACACTTCCTGCATGACCAGAGCACACACTCCTCCTGACTGAACTGAAAGACAGTGGCAGGGGTTGTGATGCGGCTCGCCACTCACAATAGCGGCAGTGCTGTCACTAAATACAACAGACTCCTCTGTTAAATCTTGAGATTTTAGACATTTCCTTGGTAAATGTTGGAGATTAATGCATTAAGTCTTTTTAACTGATCTTCAGTTCAGCATTGTTTGGTTTGAGTTTGACATCACACATAGCATCGTCTCAGCTTGCTTGGAACCTCATTAGAGCAGGTATTAAAAACAGTGCCAGGTACCAGGTACTATCGCTAATGGAAAATGCTGAGTCAAGTCATGCTGGAACTGGGTAGTGGAAAAGCGAGCCATTAGCTCGTATTTCTGCTGCTGCTGCTGAGCTAAAACAGGCTAAAAAAAACACTTTTTTTTACCACTTGAAAGTTTTTCAATAAAACCTGATACATTAGTTTGAGTTGGCAGTCACACAATATGGATGAAATTATCAGGCATCAATCTTTTTTTTAAAGTGCACAAAAACATACGTTTATGCATACATATTAAATGTGATGTAATGCAGAGGTTTTCAAAGCAACAAAAGGTCTTGGCATGGATTTCAACAGCCTCTGGTCTTAAGTCTTGAACATGCATATGGTCATATATGGGATGAGCTTGCGAGTTCATTTGTCTGCCGTCCAGATACCTCATTGCATGGTTTAGTTCAAACTGTCAGAGCAGCTGTCTGGGGCTGTAATTTATCATCATCAGAATATTACCTCTCAGTGAGGCTGCCTCTCAGTGCTGCCATTAAGATGGCCTCCTTCATAGTCCAGCTGGCACAGGATCATGTTGTTCTTGAGGAAAAACTTGTCTCCCACGCAAAATCTGCAGAGAGGAACAAAGATATAGAAGTGGGTCTCGGTTCTTACTGGAGCTGAAGTGAATCATGAGTTCCCAGAGGAGCATTTCAGGCATAGTTTCAGCACACATCCACCGCTATGATAATCAGAAAATTAATCTTGCATGATTGCTGTCTGATTAACTATCCAAGTTATATACAAAGTCTTTAAGCCTTTGGGGTTTTAGACTCTGCTGTAAATTTAATTAGGTCCTGATTACAATGCATTGGTAATATGCTCATGATGACCACTGCATAATAAGTCAAGTGAATTTGATCACCCTGGCTAATTGCTGCCCTAATCTTACCTCTGGCGGCAGAGCTGACAGGCGAAGCAGTCTAAGTGGTAGACGTTGTCTCTGGCTCTCATCACCATTTCAAAAGCAGGGATCATCTTACTGCAGGCTGCACAGTTCCCTGTCACCCCAAAGAGCCTGCAGAGGCACAGAGGGCAACAAACAGACCTGTAGTCTGGACACACATATGTTCCAGTCAAGATATCTACAGGGTAAGAAACTGTGAAATGAAAGGGAGCCCTGCGTCTGCTCAAGCACAACTTAATTCCCTGCAGATTATGATGCTCTAACACTAATGCAGTTATTGTGCAGACCATAAATACAAGAAGTCAAGTACCAAAAAAAAACCCACATGAGCCTCATAGTTGTAATTCAGAGTGTCACCATGTAAACTAGAACCAGTGATAAGTTAAAAAAAAATAGCTGGTTATATACGTTGTAGAGTCTTCATAGTTTCACTTTTACTGTTGGTTTTACATGTTAATCAAAATAACTATTCACTATTCATCTGCTGACAAACTATATGGAGATCCACTGATATAAGGACACTTTTAAACCTGTGACTTTTTTGTGCCCTATAAGACTTTTTGAGGTTCAAACCTGTGAGTCAATTTATGGTGCTTTTCTGAAACTAACAATTTATGTGACAGCATTTGAACTTTGTCCTCAGACTACCTGGGAACGAACCCCATGTTGTTTTTAATACTCAGTGACTCAGTGCTGACCAGCTGCAAATTGCTTCACCTCTCATTCACCTCTAAAAGAATGAACAAACGGCTCCCCCAGAGCCTGACACACATGAAGCTAAGTGACCACGGCCGATTTCCATAATCTATTTGAGGCCAAATAGAAAAGGAGGCTTGGGTGGAACCATGATGGGAAAAAAAAGACAAAAATGAGGAAAAGCCTCAAGCATGTGTGTCCCACAGACGTGAAAATGTCATCGAATGAGTGACAAACAACACAGGAACAAAAACGACTTCTAATTAGCAGAATGTTCTGATCTAACGAGCCTGAGTCCTGAACAGGCACCTGGTGGGTTTTTCCTTCTCCTTAACGAGGCTGCGAAGCTCAATGCTAATTCTCTACTAATGGTCCAATTAAAAGAAATCACATGGTTCTAATCCCGCTCTTCAAAGGCTTTTTGGTCTGCACCCTCGCAAATGATTAGGAAAACAGGAGGCAATCTAGCCAATTTAACTGTCAAAAGAGGTTTTGGTCTCTTAAGTGCAGTGCAGCTAATGAGAGACTTAGTTCCAACCAAATCCAGCTGGATTGTACATGAGACTAACACATGAGTTCAGCAATGTGGCTGAGATATCAGGAGTTCTCCTGCTGACCTGACACCAGACATCGTTATTTCAGGCAAGAAAATGAAGGGTAGAAAAGCCTCAGAGGAGCTGTTTGAGCCAGAGTTTGGTTTGGATACAGACAGTGTCATTGAGATTTACACTTGTAAGTCTGTTGAGGCAGAAACCTGTTTAAATAGCTATAATTATATTTATAACATATTAATTGTGTATTGAATCACAGTCATGCAAGGTCAGGGGCTGAATGACCTTAAATGTGCTGTTGAGACAATCTATAAATGTTTATTTTTAATCTTGATTGCTCTAAAAATGTGTTTAAGGGCTAACCCCAACCCTTTAATGTGATTAACTTCCTGCCTGTTTGCATGGTGCATACATGTTAACTTCTAATTGTGTACTTTAAAAGCAAGTTTGACATGTGTTTGAGATTAGCCGATTTGAGAAGCAAAGCAGCAGGTGGTTAGCTTAGCTTAATTTAGCATAGCTTATAGCTTAGTTTAGCTTATTTTAGAAGAGATACAACAAATGTACCACTCCTCCATGTTATTTCCGCCAACTATTTATTTATTTGTACCTCTTTGTGGAGTTCTGGCTCCTGATTGGAAAACACTTGAGTAACCCATCTTTCTTCATTTTACTAACGCCATCACTAAGCTTGGACATTTACACAATATTTCCTCTAGAGGGCAGTGCCGACAACCAAGTTGCAGGCATCAACGAACATAGCGACCATTAAAAGGGGGATATTGGTACGAAATAGACTGAAACACAAGCGGATTTCTTGGCGGTGGAATGTAAGACCACTAAATGCAAGACGTCCCATTAATGGGGAACATCACTTTTTGGTTTTGCCGATGAAAGAGATCGATTGCGAGCAGCATTTTCAATATTTCTGTATGTTCACTGCGACTTTTCACAACTTGCTTAGCCATATAGCCTCCCTTACAGTTGTTTCAGTATTGACTCTATACTGCCCCCATGATTTCTGGTGGTATTGCTCCGTTTCTTCCGTCTTCATAAACGTATAAATGGGCCTTTACTTGCAGAGCCCTGGGAGTGAAAGACCATTAAACACTCAGTGTTTGCTGTTTGTTGCTTAATTGTTAGGGTTTGTGGCATTTCGATGCCAAAAATATTGTTAATATTAGCATTCATGTTGCCATTGCCTATAGCAACGGTGTCTTCACAGCGTAACCATCAGAACATTAAGCATAACTTTCCACGCTGCAAACCATGACCTCACAATCTGAAGTGTATTGTAGTATCTGTAATTGTTAATACACGGGCCACTGTGGGGAACCATATGTTCCATATCAACTAAGTCCAACAGAAAGATTTGTGTGATGAACGGTGCAGCGTCACAATATGATGACTAAAACAGAGTCCAGTAAAGATGTGTTAACCCTCTTGGATTCATATTGGATTTATTATTGAAGTGTTTAGTACATATTTCTAAGAAACATTATACTTCCTCTATACAAAGCCACTTTTGGGGTAAAAACATCTGTGAGCAGTTGATAATGTTTGCATTTTTGTACATGTTGGCTGTCTACTCTCTTACAGCTTTTCTTAATTAAAGAGTCGTTATGTTGCCTTATCTAGAGAACGTGTTGTTTTGTGTTGTTACATGAAGAGTTATATTTGAGCATTAGTTTCAGTCGTCCTTTTACTCACTCTGCTCCAACAGCTTCTTGAATAACCTACATTATCAGATCATTCTCTTTCACTTGGATCCTCAGTGGATCTATACAGCCACAACTTGACCTCTGTGATGATTTGTTTTGAAAGGTTAGGAGTACCTCAGGTAGTCCCGGCGGCAGAGGATGAGGTTTGCCCGAGTGTAGAGGGTGGAGCCCATCCGGCCCAGGTGGCAGTCGCAGCAGGCGCACTTTAGACAATCTTCGTGCCAGTACCTGTCCAGCGCCTGCAGCATGAAGCGGTCTCTGATCTTCCCGTTGCAGCCTGCACAGCCCCTTGTCTTTTCCCTGGACTGGAGGGACACAAGAGACACACCTGACATGACAAAAAGAGCAACAGAGGAACAGGTTAAGCTAAGGAACATATCTTCATTCCATCATGATAAATGAATACATTCATAAGGATATGTAAATATCAAAGATACAGGAGGTATTTAATTGTACTTACTGTGATCATGAAAATTCCAAAAAACAAATCCATTATTACATTACATTACATGTCATTTAGCAGACACTTTTATCCAAAGAGACTTACAATTATTACATTACATTATGAATAACTCAAACCCTAACTTCAATATTATTCACACTCATGGTTGAAAGTTAAACATGTCCCTTCTTAATGACACAGACAGATTTCACAGACTAAGTTTGATGTTATCTTATCACTATCATTGGTCACTTTATTAGGTACACCTGACAACAGTTTATTGCATTTCACTAGACTCTGTTATTGTTGTTTGTTGTTTATTATGTCATTCCATGTGGTGTTGTACTGGATTTGCTCGTGTTGAGTAAGTGAGTATAGTTGTGTCTCCCTCCCTATTCCTATAGCAACAATGGGCAGGACAGACACACTAACTCAATTCATTAAGGACAATTAATATACCACTGACTATGTCAGTCAAATCTCGGGCAGGAGGCTACGTTGCAAAGCGTTTACATTATCTGTGTCAGTTCACACAGCAAACTGAAATGTGCCTCTGTACTCACTCTCCTCCTTGTCCAGTACCATCCTGGTTTGAAACGAGCACAGTCCAACAACAGCAGAAACAGCCTCCCCCCTCCTCTTGTAATTCTTCAGAGCGATAATAAACAGAGGTTCCTTGACTCCGTGTGTGAATTACAAGCCGGAGGCGCTCAAACTAAAAGCTCCACTCTTCGTATGGTCCCCGAGTAAAACCAAAAGTAACGGTCGTAAGAGTCGCTTTCTGCGCGTAAAAGCAGCCCGTGGATGGATGAGGTCTGCGTCCCCGGGTGTCACCTTGCAGACAGAAGCGGTGTGTCCTCAAATCAAGAGCGGCTGTGCTTTATCTGAGCTGATGTCAGTGCATAAGCATTTCTGTATCTGCGCAGGCTGCGGCTGTTCCCCTCAAATGAGCTCCTCTGCACAGACTGACTGAGCCTCCCTCTCCCTCCCCCCTCTCCGCAAAAAAAAAAAAAAAAAAACTCTCACAGTCAAATGGTTCTTTCAACACTGCGTGCTAATTATATAAAGTCATTATGCTCAGATCTGATAGTAACCGCCCCCTCCCACTCTGAATCAATTATTCAATAGACAGCCACACACCAGGACAGTTCGGGCCTGAGGTGTTTTAGAATGAGCTTATTCAACTCCAAGGACACCAATTATCTCCAGGGCGCCTTGTAGTCAAAGCTGTGGCTTTCCAGCGCCCCAGCATGTGCAGGTCTCTTTTTTTTTATTTTCATGCGCGCACGTGCGCGTGTGTCAGCAAACATGTGTCTCTATCCAGAGCGCGTGACCACACAGGTATGTTGTCCCTTATATATGTTGACTTAAGTTTCAAAAAGTAGCCTCTTAATAATTAAAGATGCAGTGTAACATGGAGGAGGGTTTATTGACAGACATTGAATATACTACCCTTAGGATGGTTTGTATAAGTGTATAACTGCTTTGAAATTAAAATTGTTAGTTTTTTTGGAACTGTAGAATAAGACTTTTATGTGAACCTGCAGGGTCATGCTTTATAGGGGCGGCCATCTTGTGCCACCATGTTTCTACAGCAGCACGGTTGGACAATTTTCACATTTTGAAGTGAAAACTTCAAAGAAGATTTATGAATTTATGAATGTATGATATTTGACCCACATCTAATCTCCAATTTATCAACTTTTTATGTAAAAGACAAAATAATAGAAAATCTGGTGGAAAATCTAAAAATACAAATAAATCTAAACTAAGTGCATCACATCATTACCAGAGCATTACTTCTGCTATAAGAAAGTAACATTAATGTAGAAAAGGTCCAGTGCAGGAATTAGTGACATCTAATGGTGAGACTGTAGATTGTAGCAAACAGAGGTCGGTTCTGTTCACCCCTTCCTTTCCCTATAGTCTGTCAAGTAACTACTGTGTCTTCCATATGCCATATCATTCTTCTTTGTTTGTGAAGTAATATTCTACTTCAGTGTAGACATATAATCTGGCTGAGGCTGCTGCAGAAACAAGGCAGGGCAAGGCACCCTTGATTTCAAGGCTGTACATGAACCTAACCATAAAACAATTTTTAAAATGACACGTACACAAACATACGTATGGAAAGTATATTCACATCTTCATATTCTGATAAGAAACCCTCCTTTATGTTACACCCTGGACCTTTAAGTGTATTCAAATGGTGAGAAATTGGTTCTCTGCCACAATAACGCTGGTTTTGTGTTGCTGTAAAACAGCCACAAACTGCCGCGGTTGAGTGTTCCCTCCTCTAAACTCGGCTGTTACTGTATGAAAGGTGCTCCCTGTGAACCGACCTCCCACGGCATTATGTCTGACAAACAGCCCTTCCACAAAACATCTTCTAAATTTGTCCCTGCCCTTTTCACACCGAGGACATGATGGCAAGGCAAGCCGCAGCAGATGGCCAAAAAGGCCTCCTGTTTTCACAGGCTGCTAATTAGAGCCCTAACAACAGTTCACCTTTAATGTCAGCCACAGACTGCTTTTAGTACAATTAGCCTAATGGGGTCTGCTCTGTGAATAGCGTGTAATGTTGAGTCCGGCTCAGTCGCTGCATTGGAGTTGATGAGTGTCAAAGTAAAGGACAGGAGCGCTCTAAAGCGCCACAGAGCCATCTATCATCACAAGACTGTAACCATGATTACCCAGAGATACTATTTAATTAGACACATTAATAATTTAACTAATTAGCTCCCATGTGTCTCACAAATGAAGAGGGAACCTGGAGCTTCACTTGTACCTCATCAGCTGATTAATTAGTCTGTTGATCGCTTGCTGTCTTGACGTCCTACATGCGTTGAGCTGAGAGGGCGGATAATGAGGGAATAGTTGGTCGATGGTGCTGGTTAATTAGTGTGACCTGATCCAGAGGCTATGTTAGAACAGCTGTTTATGCCACAACTTCTAATGAGGAGGATTTAGGGGCCGGGTGATCTATTTGGAAGCAGGCTGCAGTGTTGTTTATGGACCGTGGTCAGTGCTGGCCTTGAAAACCGCAATGAAAATCAATATCTCACTACAATAATCTATCTGTTAGGACTAATAATATGTCTGTGGTTCACAGTATTACGTTTAAACAATGCCCTCAGCAAACTCTGTGGTGTTTCTATTCTCGAATGGTCGGCACGGTGTCTGAGTCTGAAATTCTTAAATGATTTCCAAGTGTATTTAGATTTCATCTATTGTATCTGTGGTATTCTTATAAAGTTTTAATAAGACTGTGTAGTGTGTGGTCTGTCTGGCCGGTGTATTGGAAACAGTTGCCTCTCCTAACGTAAAACGCTACAATCATACATGATTATGGCTCGTAGATTTCATTTCCGCCAATAAACTCTCCTGTTTGTTACGTACAGGACCTTAAATGATATGACATCACTCCCTAAATGTCAACAGAACTTCATTAAATAATAATTCAAGCACCAGACTTTGATTCCAGGTTATCATCTGTACAGATTTGTGGAAAAACAGAAACAGTATGGCAGTTTTCCTATACATGTAGGATAAGTCCATTATAGCTCCTATATAGTAACAAAGTCTTATCATGTATTTCACTTATGGCCATTGATAGTAGCCCTATTATATACACTGTGCAGCCACGATATTAAAACTGACACTTTCAAGGATTAAACACTCAAATATTGAATTGCCTCTTTCTCCTCTTTATGTCACATGGGTTGAGTGTGGACATCCATAAGAGATGTTATAAATGAGCACACTGACGTGTGAAACGATGCGCGTGCTGGGCAGCTTTCAGGTGTGAATGAGTCAAGTTTCATTTACACAATTCCGGTGCATCTACAATAAAAATGGTGTCTTTTTTAAAGCAGATTTTCCTGTGCTGTCTAGTTTGATTTTACAGTGAAGTCACTTCATAGCAAGATGCTGTTGTATACCACTCTTCAAATAATAATGGTAGAATACAATAAGATTCATATTACCTAAAAGAATCTTAAGGTAAACCTGAGTTGATGCTGTTTGATTGCAGGGGACAACGGTTTAGTGAAGGCACTCTCTCTTTTCTACTCCTTGACATTAATGGTTAGTTCTTGACGTTTATTTATTTAGAGCTGCGAGTTTTAAAAA
This sequence comes from Solea senegalensis, assembly GCF_019176455.1. Classification (NCBI taxonomy): domain Eukaryota; kingdom Metazoa; phylum Chordata; class Actinopteri; order Pleuronectiformes; family Soleidae; genus Solea; species Solea senegalensis. The sequence goes on along the minus strand of NW_025321112.1, from coordinate 31,748 downwards.
GAGAGGAACAGCGTTGAAGCTTTTGATAGATAATTTACGGGTACGGGTCCTGCAGGACTCAATGAGCTCATTCAAAGCAAATACTAATCCTTACAAATCATTTGTTACAAAAGTGAACAGACAGCAGTGTATGAACCTTTTCATGAATCATATTTTTGAAAGAGGCTTTGGCACATGTTAGTTCACCCTGTGTGGAACCGTGTTCCTCTGCGCCCACCTGAAGTAGGTGTCTTTGTTCTGTCCGCCTCAGACTTAGAAAAACAAATTTGAATAGAGTTATTCAAGCGCAAACCTTTCCAGGACTGGAGCACAAGTCATGTATTACAGCACTTCACACCTTCGCTATCTGAATTAGCCAGACCTCTGTGCGTGTGTAAAAAAAACACCTGTTGATTAACTGCAGTGATGCCACTGCTTCAGCACAGTTCCATTTAGAATGCTTTTCAGATTTGTAAATCTAACCAAACCTGAACATTGAATTTCTTTTAGATATAGTATCTTGCAGAGGAGAGATGAGATTTAACGGAAGCTGTTGAATGTCCAGGATGTTGCTGTTGCTCCGCCACTTTGAATAACCTTGTGTTCCATTAACTACTTCTTGGCACAAATATCATTTTTAAAAGGTTCACAAAGATGAAAAGTAGATTTTCTCACAGCACACTTATGAACTGGTCAAATTAGGAAACTGAAATAATTGTTAAACTCATGCATTTTGGTTGAGCCAGTGTTACTGAGCTATAGCTAGTACAGTATCATCCTATATGTCACATGCTTCACTATGATATGTCAATTAAAATCAGCAAAGGCATTTTAGCTGAGTTCTTTTTGGGAGACCAATATTTGCTACTCAGTTGGAGAATTGTGTCTTTGAAATGACTTAGCACAAATGTGTTGTTAAGAGCTTCATACGTTCTGAAGATGACTGTATCAGATACTCGAGTTTGTGATATACACAAAAAAGTGGTATCGTCCCATTCCTACATCTGTTATCCAGAGATCCTCCAGTTTGAAGTCATGAAGTGTAACCAACAGCAACAAAGAGATGACGCGTTGACAGTTGCTAATGACAGTGTTGAATGTGTAAACAATTTTAGCGGCGCTTTGATGCTGCCTAAGTGGCAGCTGTTGGTTCACACGGTGGAGTGGTGGTTAGCGCTGTTGCCGTGTGGTTGGAACAAGGGTTTTCCTGTGTGGAATTTGTATGTCCGGGTTCTCCAGTTTCTTCCCACAGTCCAAAAACATGCAGAGGTTAAGTGGACACTCTAAATTGACTGTATAGGTGTGAATGTGAGAGTGAATGGTTGTTCGGCCCTGCGATGGACTGGCGATGTGTCCAGGGTACGTGTACCCCCGCCTTTCGCCCTGTGTCAGTGACCTGTGACCTTCATGTGGAGGATAAAGCGGCAGACAATGGATGGATGGCAGCTGTTATGTGTCAGCGGGTCTGTGCCAGTGTAATGACTGTATTGTGTGTATTAGTATTTATAAATACCACATTTCTGTAACTGTACTCTATGAAGCACTTTCATCTCAGGATGAAGGATTCGTGAAACTATAAATATAAATAAATAAAGATAAATGTTTCTTCATTTTAACAGCATTTAAGAAATAAGTGAAAATGGAAAATGTCTCACTTTAGAGGCAAAGTACACAATGTACAATAACCAATCAGGTAAGATTTTAATTTGATATTTAAGCTACACACTACAGCTTTAAAATGGACAAACAAACTATTATCTCACATGGATACATCATGTATATATACATAGAGCTGGTGGAGTATGTGAGTTTCAGTCAGGGCCGGATTAAACAACCCTAACTGTTCATGTTTGCAGGCATGATTGCAGCCACAGTGATGGATGGTGAGACTGGAGTGAAGTGCCATCTGATGTTGCAGACAAACTGTTCCGTCTCGTACGTGGATCTATTTCTGTAGTGGTTCAAGTGTTTGGAAGCTGCCCAATCCCCTGTCAGTCTGACTAAGCTGCAGCGTTTTAGATTGGAATGGGGATGTGCTCACCAGCTGTGAGATTAAGGGGAACTGATCGATGGCCTCTGTGATTGGCCCTCGCCGTGTCCCAGCAGCTTCCAATCCCCTCGGTTCGGATGGTTGTCCTCAGCCAAAACCAATTCTTCCTCGGCAGAGGGGCCAAATAAGATCACTGACCTGAAGCTACGAGGCCACGCTTGTAGGTTCTGTCTCTGTCAGTATGCACTCCTCATCCTCATCTCTCTGAAAAAGACAGACAGAAAGTGGAGAAGAGGGAATTGGGAGATCAAGTGTCATTTTTTTTACCATCCGAGATTTACATTTTTCTCATTTTTATTTAATGTGTACTTTTCTGACAACGTTGTTATCAGAGGGCTCTAACGCTTAGAGCTGTTCTGCCCAAATCTCCTCAGAAATAACCTGTCACTTAAACTCAGTGGCTGACACTGTGATGTCTTATTTCTTCAATTTCCTGTTTGGTCTGTGTGGGTGGAGCCTTTTTCTTTTCTTTCAAACTGCTGCTGGAAATGTGAAACACATGACTTCCTTTGTGGCAGAGGAATTCTTAGATGAAAACATTTGAGATTGATGACGCAATGAATGTTATAACTGACAGTGTGTGCGACTGTAAGATTTAACCAATTACAAACCTTAGTCATTAAGAAGACAGAAAAACAGAGTCTACTTTTGTTCTAAATCCTTTACCCACTTTCTATCTGTAAGCATTTATGAGCTGAAGGTGCAAACTCCACCCACTGATGCAGGTCATTACACGAGCAAGTAAACAGCAAACACTTGAGGCTGAGGCAGATTTGATTAATCTTCATCTAATTTGAAAGTGTCAACACCAGTTATTTATTTTTCTGTGGTCCATTAGATTAGGCGTGTACTCTTATTGATTCTCTTAACACTTGGGGGTTGCCACGGCAACCCAATGCTATTCAGATACCACTCGTTTATTTTATTTGTTAAGTGTGATTTTTACCCATGTAGCCTAGTAATAAAGAGGCAGTGATGGCTTTGCCTTCTCTGCTCCATGTGCTCTATATTAAGACTTAAGATAAATAAACTTATTAGGCAAAATATTTATTATACAATCAGAAACAGGGCCATGTTTGTTGCATGGATTCAAATTTCAGTTCAAATTTGCTTTGGCAGCTGTAGTTCAACATAATGTTTTTAGGATTGTTTTGCCTATTAAATTATTTTGGCAGCCTGGTTATAGTAAATAATAAATACACTCCCAACAAATGTTCTTTTTGGAGAACTGGAAGTAATTTTATTTAATAATTTGAACTTTCCCCGAGTGTAATGTGTCATAAGGAAAAGAGGGCATCCTTATTATCAGCTCTTATTTTTTTTGTCAACTATGCTGCCATCTAGTGGACGTCCTGTGATTGACTAAAGAATTCAGTGTAATAATAGAACATTTCTCGCTTCTCCTGCCTCTAAAACAATTTTGTTATTGTTACGTTTTTCCCCAGCTGCACACAGGAAATATCTGCTTATTGAAGCTTTAGAGAAAAAAAACAAATGTCATCTCATGTAATTTAACTTTAGCTCACGCAGAGTGGCTCACACACCCTAAAGAGATCAAACAGACTTGTTATCAGACACTGTTTAATTTTAATTTCCTCTGGAACAAGCAGTGTTTTTACAGTATTTACAAGAGAGGAAAACACCATAAAAAAAGCACAAAAACTGTTTGAATTACTTTTTCTTTTTTTTCCCACACAATGTCTGGTACATTCTGTACAGTATGTCGATTACATAACTGGATTTAAGAAGAACAGCTCAGCAAAGAATGAGTCCATGACCTTAATTGGCATTAGTTACGGTAGCTCTTAGTAGTGTTCTGTTAAAAGGCCAAATACATACAGGAATTAATACATTTGACATTAATATAAACACAGTCTATCAAAAGAAAAGGATACAAATGCTGGTGGGTCTTGTATTGTGCATGGGGGGGTTTAAACAAACACGTTTGCAGTATCATAGTATCAACATTCTTTATTATTGTATAATAAAATATCTGAGCACAATGTTCTTAAAAGAGTCAATAAACTTCATCCCTCTTGTCTAAACTGACAAACATTATCTGTGGATTCTTTGGAAAGACAGTTGAGCAGCTGCAGGATACAAACTGCCACAAGAGGCTTCAATCCAGGTTTAAATGTGACGCGTTGACGTGTTCACTCAGCGTCCTGCAGTGTTTGGGAGGCTGTGGCGGCCTTTCACTGGCTGCTCAGATGTGCATGCGTCCACATTATAGTCGTATTTCATGTGTGAAATCTACAGCGTTAAAAGCAGCAAGACATTATGTTTGCAAAAGAGCTGACACTCTTAGAGTCAGGAGTTGTTGTTGTTGTTGTTTTTTTTTATCAAAAGTCACTAAGTTCTGAAAGTTGGCACCGAATGTGCGGTTACATTCTTGGGCTCTTTTGGCTAATCAGATGATTCCGACTCTTATTAGTTTTAGCTCACATCATGCATAATTCTAATTTATCCGAAAACAACAATTTGAGTCCGAACCGAAGATTTTTCCTTCCAAAGGTCCAACACATGGTAACTGGGTGGTTTGACTTTCATTGTCTGATTTGACCTGTTTCTACAAGTACAGACTGTGCTTCATTTACATTTTCTTCACAGCCTCGTGGCACCTGGGCAGGATCATTTACACCTTTCATAATGTCACAGCTTTACATAACCAAACCTGACTCAGAGCTCTAAATAGATGTGCCAGATGTGTATTTTATAGACCACTTAAAAGATAAGCAAGATATCAAAAAGAATATAGAATTGATAGAGAAAGCACTAAAAACACACACATTCTGTGAGTATCATAATCGACCTTTTTGACATGAAACTATTTCTTGAGCCTGCCCTCAAGGTCATGTACACCACTGTTGGAAGTATTAAGGTCCTTAAGTAAATGACATCAAGTTTCTATGTAAACATTCTGGGTTGGTGTTTGTAACACATACTCGACAGGTTGCACATTATATGGGTCCGTTAATCACGGGTCCATACAAACCACCTCTGTGTCCCTGCAACTCATCATCATCTACTGTCAACACTGGAGCCATCACACTGACTTCCTCCTCTTGCCAAACACGTTGTTGATGAGTTTAGCCATGGACTTGGAGCCGCTGTAGCGTCGTCGGTCTGCTCTGTACTTCAGGTGCTCCATCACCTGCCGGATGAGCTGTGTGAAGAGGTTGCCGATGTCTTGGTAGCTCTCGGCCGCCGACACCTCCTGAAAGTTGCAGTGGTTCTCCTGTGCCAGGCAGCGGCCCTCGTCCTCACATACCTGTCGGATGTGGCACAGGTCCTGCTTGTTGCCCACCAGACACACGGGAACCTCCACGTCACTGCAACAGAGAGGGTGAAGACGTGAGATGAAGAAGAGGACGTTGAGCGACTGAATGATCCATTCTGAGCCCATTGCTGCAACACTGTGACTACAGAAGTACCTTTTCTTAGACTGTAGTACCGATGCGCAGAAGAAAATGTTCACATACCGAGGAAAAGCTTCTTCTTTTGATGGGAATTTGACAAAGATTATCTCAGAAAATAACTCAGAAAAGTAGAATTGCATGGTTTTCAACAGGACATGGACATGGAAGTAATCAATTAGACATTTTAAAATAAGAAAAAAACTAATCCCAACATAATTTGAAATTTGATTTGAGTCCAGGATTTTGTCACACACCTGTCAGCGACTACATAAATCTCTTCAGGAGACACCATGGTGCATGACAGGGCAGATTGATGAATGTGTTTGGCCTCTAAACGTTGATGCTTGTATGTTTGCAGCGAGTCCCTCAGTTTGTTGGAGCCAGTCTGGACTTCCAGCATTCCTCAAACTCAAAACTGCATGAGGATTCCTGCTCGGCCTCAGTGAAAGTAGGACAACCATACTGCTCAGTTGTTTCCTATTGTGTTTACGGCACGTCCCACTAATATAATCACGAAGTACATCTAAGCACTTGTTTGCTTTTTGGATGAAAATTCAGTCCTTGAAATTACCCGTTTAAAGGGTTCAACTGCAACTGAAGAAACTTTTTAGATAAAGATAAACAGACATTAACAATTAAATAAAGTATTTTAAAGTAATTTATATTTTACATTATTTATCATTTATACTTTAAGATTAAATTTTAATGCAGTGAACCACAGTTGCTAGTTCTATGTCTCTTATACTTGCAGCAACTAGTGACCTCAGTGTGGAAAACACTTGTGGTGCCACTGCAAGTTCAAATACTGCCAATGCTTTGATCACAATGTCTCATTGCTATGATATCAAGCAGTGCTTGCAGGTTCTCCGCAGCTTCTGTCCAGATTAAAATACCCTCACTGCGCTGCTTCTGACCCTTTGCAGTTGTCCACGCGTGCCTCCCGAATCTGCAGCAGGATGTTCTTGGCGCGGATGAAGGAACTGCGGTCACTGATGTTGTACACGACCACAAAGCCATCTGCCCAGTCCACCGGCTCCTCAAGTATGCACCTGGCCTCCGAGCTCTGCTGATGACAACATACGAGCTTTTATCCAGCCTTTATACTGTAGATAGATGGTAGATAGACAGACCGACAGACAGTCTGACTCATGGCAATGAAAGAGCTTAAACAAGTTTAAACAGAAGGAAGAAATAGTAATGTTCTTGAGGAGGACTTAATTGCCAAGGAAGGACAAAAGGTCCAAGGACGTGTCTGAGCCCTTAACCGTGGATTCCTCAGCACTCACTGTAAAATCCACTCATCCTTTGTCTTTATTGACTCCATTTTTTTTTATGCTGTCCAGGTCAAAGGGGCCGGACAGTGACTCTGTGCTTCTTATGAGAGGGCGGCGTTTAACTGACAAAGACAATGATCGGCTTTTATTCTTTCGAGCCCAGGGGTGTTCAATAAAAAAAACCCTCTGCAGTAAGATGTGTCTCAGCTCTTTTTATGGGAGATGTAAGCAGGTTATAAGAGTGTGTGTGTGCGTGTGTAAAGCCATGGTTCACTTAGGGTTAGTCATGTCCATGTACTGCAGCCTCCTTGGTACAGTGACGTGTTTTATTGTCACATGTGATGGATTCTTTCTCGGAAAAGCAGTTTTTTTCCTCCTGTCGCTGATGATTTGTCGCTGTTTTTCGCAACGGTAATAGCAACACCTGTAAATGATGATCATCATATGTCACACAAATTGCTGGAATATGACATTTTTTCTTACATCTGTGTGTACAGCTTGAGCATATTACGCTGAAAAGTTATAATACCCATCTGTCTTGGATTCTCATTTGTTTAACCTCTTCCTTTTCTGGGTCATCTGTGCAATAATTACATTTCCCGACACAGCCTGGTGATATACAGGGCATAGCCAAGGAGCTCGAAACAGAAAGGTTTGGAGTTATTTTCTAATAAAAAAGCAAAGAAAATCTACACATGACTTTTCAACTGTTTGCATGAGTCAGCCTTATTTAGATGTGTTCAGGATGTGCTGTACCTCAGAGCAAGGGTCAAAAACTTCCAGGTTCAGCTGCCGGCCATCAATCGACAGCCTTTTATGATACAGTGAATCTGTGGGGGAGATTGAAACAGAGGAAAACAATCATATTACAAAGGAAAATAATAAATGTCTCATAATCTGCACAAATAAGTTTGTTTTCCACGAGTGTCACTGTTCTTCGTATATTTCCAGTGTTACAAATGAAAGCTCCTGGGAACTTAATTCACATCTATGATTAAATAACATGTTTTGTCTGTAGATAAACTCTTTTCATATGGACCAAACCCAAGAATCCACCCTTTTATCAAATCTGGAAACACTTACTGGTATTGGAGGCATATTCACCGATGAAGCGCCTGGTCAGGAAGCGCACAAGGACGGCTGAAGGAAATAATCAAAATGAGAAACAACAAAATGAATCATGACTTCATGACCTTCTCATTCCTCACAGGTGGCAGCAGTGGTGGTGGTTGGGGGTTGAAATGACCAAACGTTATTCATCCCACTTCTGGAAATGGAGAAGTGACACTGTAGCCTCACAGCAACGAGAGTGCTCCGAGTGCATATTTGGCAAACAGAACAGTTACATTTCCCCTCTCCTTTGCCCCCACACTGAGAGCAACACTTAAAACGGAGTATGTGCTCCACTTTTGGTCCCATAGATAATCAGTTTCAATTAAGGGTTGAAGTTTCACATGCTGAACTTTGAAGAGCATGTGGCTGACGGTGGTCTTGGGTCTCTGGAGAGATTTTGCAGGGGTTATACTTGGGCTATGGGGACACACAAATGTGGGTTTGATGGCACAGTGCATTATCCATGCATGGCTGTTTGCTGGAAAACGCAAAGGAATCTTAAAGATACAGGGCCAAGTTTCTTTTGGACCTTCTTCACTCCAACTGATGTATTTTAAACAGCTAAACAATTACAAGTGCACATCAGAAACAAGAAGCAGAAGAGTAGAGAGCAGGAAAAACACACTCATGCAGCCTCCAGACACTGAAGAATCTCCATAGTAATAGCTTTGCCTCACTGCCAGGACGTGAGAATAGAGATGTCCCATTGTTTTATGAAGCTTTTACAAAGTGCAGCACCAATCACCACTGATAAACAACAACACCCCAAACTGGAATCTGGAACAAGTAGACGAAGTTGTCCGGACCAATATACACATCTGTTTAACTTGTTATTTTGGTGAACAAAGAAAACCTCCACACATGCACGTTAATTCTTTTTTCCTCTTCCAACCTCGGAATCCGCTCTGTGATAGATGAGCTTTAATTTAACAAAGCCCGGGATTATCTAGAGGCACAAATCATCTCATTATTTTGGTTTAACTTCAAGGATTGGAGCCAATAAACCATAGTTTCCATCTGGTTATGTAACATGAAACCAAAGGCCAGTGAAAAGAATGTTTAAAGATTGTCATCTAACTGAGCCAATGTCCAGACATGAAAGGAGTTGAGCCCTATTTAAAAATCACATAGTAATGCGACTTTTTTTTACACATACAGATGGTAACCTCCATATACTGGCACTTGTTCTTAAGTAATGACTGTAGCTGGTTAGTTTTGTTAAATAAATTCTCATTTGAGAGAATGTAAGAAAAACATTATGTCGATGTATATTATCTTAAAAGAGGAAAATCCAGATAGAGCAATCTTTCGGTCAACTATTGCTGAAATAATAAATGACAGCCACTCATAAAGCTTCAAAGACCAACAGGGCTGGAACTGATCATTTGTATCACTGATTAATCTGCTGGGTTCAGATTTGTCAGAAAGTGATGAAAAAAGTTGATTTCAGTTTCTTATACCTCAAAATATGGTTTTAATGTTGTCTGATCCTTGAATAAATGTGAATAAATATCATAGTAACATCACATAGTTGACAACAGCACGGTGTAATGCAATTAAAAGATGGAATTTCTGAACCATTTAAGTCTATTAGATGGTTTGAAATTAACATATTCACCACAACATCAAAAACAGCTGTGATATTTCACTTATGCAATTAATATATATATATATATTTATATATATATATATATATATATATATATATATATACATATATATATATAGATATATATATATCTATATATATATATAGATATATAGATATATAGATATATATATATATGCACAAAGTACATTTAGAGATGTAGAATAGGAGCTGCACTAGTGTAGTTCCACATGTTGACAACTTTTGATGGACTATATCAGGTCAAGATTTCTTTGAAACACAGACCTTTGATGTGATTTATAAATAATCACATTATTTTTTTGCAGAAGTTTCCAGCATCACTTTCAATTGAATGCCATAAATCAGAAGGTAGGAGTGCAACAGTTAAAATTAAAAACTGATCATCTGATCCGGAAGAAAAATTAATAACATTTTCTAATAGCGAGCAGCCTCGCGATGTTTTGAATCTCCCTCACAAGATCATGTTAGACAAAGCATTTGAACAAAGAGAGACAGAAGAATTGAAATCTGAATGTCTGGATGAGGAAAACTAGCAGGTGTTAGGTGAGGTGAGACAAAATCCAGCTTCTGTCTTTGGTAAACATTAAGCATACAGTAAATATACTACACTTAGAGTCTGAAATGATTGTGCACTACAGCATCATACAGACTGAAGATCCACTGTTTTGAAGTAAAAGCCACTCACCTGATTTCCCAGCCCCCTCACTTCCCAGCAGAGCCAGCTTGATGTCGTTCATGCCTGTGCTCTGTCAGGTCCTCAGCTGGTTCTCTGACTCTGACTGTGTTGTGTCTGGTGTCTTGGTTAGCGTCAGCACACTAAATGCTCACTACAGTCCAGGCTGAATGGGGATACAGGACTGCCCTCCTCGCTTCCTCTTCAAAGGGCTGTTTCACATTTTAAAGCCAGAGGGAGAAGGAGGGGAGACAAGCGCTTTGTCTGTGTGCCAGGCTCTCTTTTACTCTCCCTCTCCCTCTCTCTCTCACACCTCTCTTGTCTCTGTTTTCTTTCTCCTGCCTGTACCAAACATATATATCTCTCCCCCTGCTTCTCCCCCCTCTTAATCCGTCTTTTCCCCTTCTTTCTTTCCTCCCTGTGCTTATACTGTATATCACTTCTTTCTGTTTCCTCCCCCCCTCCTACAGAGAGGTTACTCGAAGGTCGTCAGCGACTAAACCTACTGTAATAGGACGGTGTCATCTGCAGAGATTTGTGCTCTTTGTCGAAAGAGTAATATTATGAAAGCCCATTCCTGCCAGGAAAGAAAAAGCTAATAATGAAATGTTAGGAATGGCAAAAATGTCAACAGGGGAAAATGTTTTTCTAATGAGGATACCAGACAGGTTTCTATATCTGAAGAGCACTTAATAATAATAATGACATATTCTCTAACTTTTTACCATTATGGTAAAACTAAATCTAACCAGGATGACACTAACTCACACTCACACTAACTTAGTCAAAGTTTACGACATAATATGAGAAACATTCACAACTTTTTAGTATTAGTTTGGCAGCACTGTCTTCCATAGTTTAGTTTTTCCCTAATTTCTTGTTAAAGTTCCAGCACGAATCAAACACACTTAAGGTATTTCTCTGATAGACTCTCAGCGATTATGATCTTAAGCCTAAAACAAGCAGCTGGAAGTAAAAACAGACATGAAGTGATCTTCTGTAGGAAGTGACAGAGACGCTGCTGAATCAGGACGATGAGAATTTGAAGGAAACTTCACGTGGGTGCTTCTTGGCATTCACTCACAAACCGTTCACTGTTGTCTTACTTTACTAGAGTAGCTGTTACGTTCCTTAGTTGTGAGGTAAAACACGTCACTTTCTTTGACAACGGTAAATGACATTTGTTTATATTTAATATTTTTTAAGGTTATGCACTACAGCTTTAAAATCAAGAAAACTGCATCAAAATATTGATGACTCTTCGTTACCAAGTGCATGGTCGCAGCTCACCAGGCTGAGGCAATATAGTAAATTAAAGGCACATTGTGAAAAGCAAAACCATGAGAAGGCCAGGCAATAAAAACACTGATGAGAGCATCAGTCATACTCCTGACATCATACTGACTCGACCTGGATGAGCAATCTGTCTCCTTCAGCTTCATGCCACATACAGCCAATAAATCACTGAGCTTCAATTTCACAGACATGAATATCAACCAGTAAAATAAGATTTCTTTCTACCAAAACCACCCCCTGACACTCTTGTGCGCTCATTCTTTACATTTGGGCCCAATTTCCATACTGGCTCCATTTGATCCTACATATCAGTTTTCATGCAAAGTTAATGAGCTCTTCCAAACTTAGCAAAGGCTGTTTTGAGATAGCTGCACACATAAAACTTCCAGGACATAACATTGGGGTTTAGGGGCAGAAATTGTCCAAGGGAATAAACACCATTCAGTTTTCCGATCCTTGAAATAAGACTTTTATATGAATTTAGGGGGGGTTGCTTTATGGAGGCTGCAATCTGAAAGGAAGCATGAAAAGGTGAAATGTGAAAGAGTGTTTACATCCTGTCTGGTATGTGAAGGCGACCGCAAATTAAGATAGAGTTTAATTCAGTGATTCCATTAAACCTGAGTCATTCATTTGTTGCAATCTGCAATCTGACCATTAGATGTCACTAATTCTTAGACACTGGACCTTCAAGTGTACAGTATGTGATTCCTGCCACTAGGAGTCCTCAGTTAAAACAATAACAGAAGACTAGGGATGGGTCATACCACTTTTTTGTGTCCGATACCGATCACATACGCGTGTATCTACTGATACCGATATTATTCCGATACAGTTATTTCAAACTATTTATGAACTATGAAGCTGTTAACAACACATTTGTGCCCAGTCATTTCAAAGACATAATTCTCCAACTGTGTAACAAATATTGTTCTCTCAAAAAGAGGAATTTACAGCCCAAACATGACTCAGCTAAAATGCTTTTGCTGATTTTTGCCATAAATAGGATTTTTGGATTGTATCGGATTTTAGAAGGACAAACCTCTTTGCTCATTTCACGATAGTGGATATAGATAAAGCAGATGATATAAAAATAGCAGCAAAAATGAAACAGTCCATTATGTTAAATATAAGTATTTTATGGATTAAAGGGGTGTTGGAGTACTTACAGTTTGTTTACTATTCTAATAGTTGTATTAACAAATGCGAACTTAAAGATAACTGTGGCCTGACTCCTTTCTGTAAACAAGGCTTTTACAGTTTGGAAATATGGAACATTTAGAACATGCTACTCGGGCCGTCACGGAACACGGTGATCCATTTCAGAGTGAAGTGCTTCCAAATCTCCTTTTTTGGTGCCCCTTCTTTTGTTGGATTTAGGATAAAAGATTTGGACCTAAAGCATACGCAGTAACGAGGAAATGAAAACAAGCCGACCACAATATGTACATCCAAATCCATTTCCAATGCACGGCATGGATGGGGCTTTTGGAATGTTTACTCAATTACTCTGGTTCCATTCAGTGATGTTTAGATATCATATACCCAGAAAGTCTGTTTGCATGAGGCAAAATAATTGGTACCATATCTCTTTATGCTTGGGGAGTTCAGCTGAGGACTGAAAGAAGAAATATTGAAACAGCAATAGAATACTATTGCATATATTGGTAAAACGCTTGTCCCAATCATACCTAATGCCGGACCAGTGGAATATGAATGATATAATACAGAACTACATGATGAGCTCAGTCAGCTTCCAGTACTTTAGATTAGATAAACAATGCCATTCATCAAAGCAAAACTGTTTTATGAAATTGCAGCGCATTTCCTCTCCTGCATTTCTTCAATGACACATTTTAATCAACAGCACATTCCCGCTGTAATCAGGGAAAAAGCCAATCTCCGTGTTTTACAGTAAAGAGCCAGCCATCCATAGCAGCTTTTAATCAGGCAGAGAGGAAGGAATCATTTCTCCTGAGCTGAATAGCATGTGGCGGAAGAGCCACTTACACGCGGGACGACGTCATGTTGCCACAAAACACAACCAAGAAATGCAATATTCTCAATAGTTGAACACAGAGAGACACATACACATATAGGTTAATGTCTCACCGTAACCTTAACACCTAAGCCTCGAAATGTTCGCTTTTCAAAATGCTTCTTTTGCTTCTTTTAACCATAAAAAGGCCAGAAAATGTTCTGTGAGTGCTTTTGAACCATTTTTCCAGAATAAATTTCAATATCTGGCAGTTATTTACAATTTAATGTATGTTTAAATAGTTTAACAATTCAAAATTAAGAAAAAATAACGTTTTATTTAGAAAAATCACTGTAGGTGTACATGAACACTAGATTCCATGTGTTAAATTTGAAATTTGAACAAAATAAAACATGTTTAAAATAACATCTGTTTGAGTGTTTGTCTCAACTTCCAACTCTCTCCTCTCTGGTGACTGACACTCATTCGCTGGCTTCCTGTAACAGCGCGAGTGAAATGATCCATAATAACCACACGTTGGCTTTGACTTGCAACTTCTCAGATTTCAGAAACCGTTGGAATTTTTCTGATAGCACAAACCGTCACATAATTACGGTAATTACGCTTGCGCAAACGTGTCGTCTACAAAACGCTTGGTGATAAAGGGTTAACATAACCACAATTCTAAGCCCTTAACCAGATCTGCAGAAATTGTGAAAAGGAAATAGTTACTGTTTTAGAATGTCAATGAAAAAAGAGAAGGAGCTTTATTTTATGTTTATCCATTTTAGCCCTTTGGAAAATGTAGTCAGAAGCAACAATAACACAACTATGTTTGTTTAGTTTTGACTGTTTTGCTTTAAAAATCTATTTGTCTTCAGTTCAGTTTAATTGTATGCATTGGTCTGCTCCTTCATGCCTATTGTTGGATTCTTCATGTTCTGACTCTTGTGGTTCAATTGTTTTGGTATTGCTTTGGACATTTTGGGGGTTTTCTGTTACAGACTTTTGAATCCTCAGTTAAGTTTAGAATTTCTTATATATTTTCTTAGACTTAGACTTCTTCCCTTGTGTGTCCCCCATTTTATATGTATAACATATACATCCTTGTGCATATTCTTATCTAGATACTGGTTCTAATGTTGCAGTTTTTCTTACTAGTGTATCACGTCTCGTTTTACTTACTTCCCTTATTTTCCACTGATTACTCACACATGTTCCTGATTGTTTTCACCTGTGTCTTGTTTAGTGTTTTGGTGAATGCCACTTTCCTTGTGAGTTTTGGATATATCTGCCTGGGGCTGGGAATCAAACTTCCTCTGAATCGCCTGCTAGCAAAAATGTGTTTTGATGTCAAAATTTGATCAGATTTCAGTTAATCTGATCAACATAAAAGTGAGCAAATAAGCAAGTTGTTGCACTAAAGATCTAACAGTGATCATGATTGTTTGTCTGGAGGTGTGCAGGAATTCACAGACAGAGACTTTATTCCTGCAGGCAGAACGAGAAGATGAGGTTTAACATGTGTGTGTGTGTGTTGAAGGTATATTGATTAAGTGCACAGAGTATAAATGAGAACAGGAAGTTTCTAAAAGAATTTTACAGTCGTGTTTTGTTGAAATTGCTTACATTTTCTTTTTTATTGAATGAGTTATCGTTCAGGAACAGTATAAAAGTTCAGATATCGATATTGATACCATATCTAACACTTTTTATGAACACGCAACCTTGCAGCTGCCCATGAGTAATTGTCATATTCACTGACTTATTGCATCACCCTCCACTGATTCAGTGACATCACAGTTAGAGAAGGAGACATTACTTAAAGGTGCAGTGTGTAAAATTTAGCAAAATGTATTGCATGTTGCAGCTAAAAAATACATATGTGGCCTCAGTTAGCAGCAAAATATTTAGCTTGTCCATTGTGGTCTATTATAAAAATCTGGTGGTCCAAAATGGTGGTCTCCATGTGCTGATATACTCTAAATATGAAAGGCCTATTCTGGGGAATTAAAAAAACAAACAAAAAAAAACAATTCATATAAACAAGTGATTGTCCACTTATGGAAAAAAAAACATAAATAGTTTATCTTAAATTTATGCCAAACATACATAAATTTCACTTAAATTGTACACATTGGACCTTTCATTTTATTGGGAAAGAATGAATAAAAATAATATACATAAGTAAGTAAAGTTTATTTATACAGCACTTTTCACAGAAAGTGCTTCACATTAAAAACAAAATAAGATACATAATACACAGCAAATACAACACTCACAGTTACAAGCACAGACATAAAAGATAAAAACAAATTGTAGTGAAACCTACACTGCACAGTGTAGGAGTATTGGAAGAGCAGCAGTAATCATAAAATATGTATCAAATAATCACATTATGGCTTGGTTTGGTTGTCAGCTGTTTAAAGTACATTATTTGCCTTTTGCCCAAGTACATGTACAAATACAACAGAATTGTTGTAAATGATTATGTCTCACAGCCATATTAGAACAATGTATGAACATGATATGAATATAAAATACAATAAAAACAACACAAGATACACATGAACAACAAAGTGCAATTATAATAAACAGTACATTTACTTCATAACCCTGAACAACTGAGTTCAGTTCATATAAGTGACATAGTCTGTGTCATAAATCAGAAATACATAAGCAATACCTTACAGTACTTGCAACCACAACATGTTGTGTCACAGCAAAGCGATGGAAAGCGTGATCCTATTTTTGACGTCCGAGATGTAGATGTCAGCCATCAATCATCTGTCACCCTTGAAGATTAATTTAAACTGACCCTGTGATCATAATGCACTGTTTGGTTTCACTTCATAAATTCATATTAACATGTTGAACGTGTTATTGTGCTGAGCCGCAGTCCGGAGTGGAACAGGCACAGCCTGGATTGATTCACAGATTCAAAGGCGTCTCCTGACAGCCTTCACTCTCTCTCATATTTGGGCCCATATTCTATTCAGCTTGATTCCCAAATTTGGGCAAAAAATGAGAGTTTCAACTTTTTTTAATAGCTGTGATTTTGAAATTATGAGGTGAATTGACTGATGGCTTAAATGTGTTTCAAGTTATATATGGAACTGTATTTTAATCATTGTTTTCTTTAAGTTGTGTATCCCAGACTGAGATTGGAAATATAGTAAAAATCTTTCCTCCTTCTAAGATCCATTTTCGTCACCATACATTTATCATAAACCTGCTCCTGATGTATTTCCATGCATTTGTAATAAACTACATGCTCAGCTCCTAATGCTCTCCAAAGAAAACAGTGTACACTTATCTGAATCCCAGACATGATAATTTAAGAACAGAATGTTTTTACCGCAACAGTTTATCAAGAGTGGAAGTGGAGGAATGACTCTGAATGACCCCAAACGACAAAGAGCGAGAGGAAAAGTATTCATCAACAGGTCCAGAGTGACGGTGCTGCAATGAGTTGAATGCCAAAAGCCAAAATGGTTGTATAATTGTAGCTAATGTGTGCTCTTTAGTTTGGTCTAAACATTAGATGTAGAGCTTATCTCAGAGAAGATGTTCTCCCCCCCAAACTTTTCTCTTCTTTCTTTTCTTGTGAGCATTAGTGATTCATCCAATTTCAGACAGAGTGTGTGTGTGTGTGGGGCTCATGGGTCTTTGATGTTTTTAAATAAAACGTCTGCTCACAGAAAAGAAAGGAGAGAAGATAAAGAGAGAGCAGACTTGTGACCCGAATAAAGTGGGTTTAAAAGACACAAGGGCAGAATAACCCTCCCTTTGATAACATCTCATGGTCAATTTCCCGCATTTTATCTCAACATTAGCCACAGGGCTGGTTCTGGCCCTTAAAAGCTCCCTCTCATCTTTCCGCTGTATGTCTTCAATAGCAATATCTTGGTTAAATGTTTAGATCCTAGTGAAGGTATACTTTGCTCGACGACAGTATATTGTGTTTATGGCCTGGCTAGAGTAGGTTTTATCAGGTTTTATCAGGTTTTGACCATCCATTTAAAAGAGTGCCGCCATCTTTACAGATTATATTACACAGAGCTATGAACTTTCATAAAAGCTTCTGCATATCTATAGACTACAGAACAAAATGCTCTGTATAATTATCCACAATAACAAAGGCATATGAATACACATTTTTACAGTCATTGAAAGATTAATTACAAAGCTTTGAATGAAAATCTTCCTATTTGTTTACTTTGATGACCGCTTGTCATGGCCCATAAAGTCATTTATAGTCTGATTTAGACGTAGAATTAACCTTTTATTTGTACTTAGACAAGGGTCTCGCTTCCCAGAGGCCGTCATCTTCTGCCTGAACAGACATCCACCTCATGTTTGAAGTGAAAGCTGATTACACAAACTAACAGCTCTACTCAAATAACTTTAATATATAAACCAATAAATGAGAAAGAGGAATATGCAGAGAGATGTGGACGAGTGTTTAGACCGTTTCTGGTATGAAAAGGCCACCATGGGTCCCTGATATGCTTGAGGAAAGGGAGGGGTTGTTGTAATCAAGTCTCACCATTAGATGTCACTAATTCTTGCACAGAGTTTCCATTCCACCGAATATCACATTGGGGGCAAAAGAAGCAAAGAACTGAACATCATGAATTTAATTAGATTCCTAGAAGGAAAAATAAGTCATAATGTAATAAAACCACTTTAGGGTGATTATAGATGTCAAACATGTGTGAGTAGTCTGAGATTACATCTAAATCTTAACTCAAACAAGCCAGAAAGATAAACAACAGGTACATTTTCATATGTTTACACATTCTTTTAGAGGCTCTTGTGAATTTCTGCAGCTGACAAAAAAAATATTGACTCACTCCAATCGGTAAATGTGAAAAAGCTATTTGTTTTTCGAAATTTAAATATGATTTGCTCTGCTGAATGTGCGTCTACATGCATGTTTGTGTCATTCTGAATCATGGTCATAATCATATCAAAATAGTTTTGTGCGTCTCATCATGGTTTTTTTTGAATGTCGTCTCTTTGTGCCTTATTCATTTTCTCACCCTCCTCCTCCTCATCACCTCCTAGTCTGATCTGATCCATCATTCTTCATCCTTCACCAGTCTCATCAGGTCACCAACCGCCATCATTACCACTGTTTAGGCGGATTTTCCTTGTTGTTGCTCAAAAGCACATTGCCTCAGCTTTGATATCTCCCCCAATCGTGTCCAAGCACCAAAGACTCGTGAAACCACAGGCTGCTGGTGGTGGATGTGGATGGGTGAGCGTTGCTAGGGGCACAGCTGAAGTATTGTTTTGTTGTAACATAACAAAGTGGGAGAGGGACTGACAGCTAATTTTACAGCACAGTTTCTGGATTCAGAGTGCACGCATTATGCCTTTGAGACTTCCACGGGATTTAGATTGCACCTAGTTTGTAGCCAAAACAGAGGATATGATAACTTATAAAGTTAGAGCTTAAAAGTGTGGTCCTGGCCAGTAGGACACATTATGTCCTGTCCAGCTGTGATTGCCAAAACATTGATTTCAAACAGAGAGTAAATCACAAAGAGATTTAGTGGAGAGGTTTTTATTACAGCCTGTGTCCTCACTGAGACAGGCCTCTAAAGGTACACAGTGACCAAAAAAATGGTGGCTTCATACTCATTTATGGTCTTATTCATGTTTGCTTTGTTCATTCTGAATAGAAATCAACACTGTCTGTGTGTAGGAGAACACAGGATAATCTCCAGCTGCACTGATAGTGTCCACACAACAGTGAGGAAAATGCTATGTGGAAATAAATACAGACATGACCCCTGGTGGGAGTTCTATGTAGTAGTGAGTGAGTGTGTGGTGTTTTAAACATGAGAAAGTTCCAAATACAAATTCCAAAACATAATTTAGAGAATCTTTAAAAAAAACAAAAAACTATTATTTAACAGAAACTCTAGATAATCTTCAAATTTAAAAAAAAAAGATTAAAAAACATATTCATTCATAATTCTGCACAATTCTTATTATACTCTTCATAAGCAAATGTGTCTGCCTTGTGTATATAGTATCACCTATACCACTGTAATATTTGAGGCTTGTGTTTAACCTCCGTAGAGTTAAAGTACATAGTAGTTTACCATGGAGGATCAACCCTCTATGAAGTTACACTTCCTCATTTCTATCCCGTTACACGATGTGCGATGTTTGCAATCATCAAATCTAATCAAGACTAATGTGAAGAGTATTTTATTTCTTTGAGGAAAAAATATTTCTCATCTGATGTGAAAATGACACGACAAGTTTCTGTCTCCCCATTGCATGATTTGTTTCCATTAAAAAGGTGAAAGTAAATTGATTATCACAGTTCTCAACAAGGCTTTTTAGCACAACAATGTAAAAACTATAGATAATATTTCTTCCCACTAAACATGTATCTCTTCCTCTTCTGGTTTTCCTTCCTCTTCCTTGTCTGCCACCGGAGTCGAGCCGAGTCTGTTCTGTCCTGACTCGTCGATGGGAACGTCCTGTCCGGGAAAATCTCCTGCAGTTTGCTGAAGAAAAACAACTCCAGGTTTCGACCGGCCTGAGCCACCTCAGAGTCTGGCTGCACGAGACAAACAGACACACTTCTAATATATCTATCACCTTATTTTATGCAGTTCTAAAATAACACATTTCAAAAAAAAGTATTTAGTGCGACCAACCCTTTCACTTGACCCTGGCTCTTATAAAACTGGAGTGGAACCTTATGTTACTGTGTTTGTTCTACTGTTTCATGTCAAAAAAATCTGCTGTGAAAAAGGTCTATTTACAAGTGTTGATATGGCTCAGTGTGCTGTTAAACTTGGGACTAGAGAAATAATTCAATAACAGCAGAAATCAGATTAAACTGACAAATCCCATCAGATTCCAACATTCTGATGACAAACTCACATAATTGAATGTAGCGCAGTTCTTGAACATCAGCAGGACGTCATCGACAAACTGCTCGGCACTGAAGTAGTGCAGGGTTTCACTCTTGTCCAGTTTCCTGCGGATCACTGACAGGTCAATGGGTCTCTTGATGATCTGGTAGTAGTTCCGGGCCTGGAGCACATACAAAGAGATTGTTTTGTGATTTTGAACGCCCTTGTTTGTTAACAAGGAAAGTGAAAGTGTGTGAGTTTTTAATTAGGTTAACACTGTAAGTCTCCCTGGTCTTAATCCCTAGTCTGTCTGGTCAGAGGAATGTCTGATCTACAGTGTCAAGTATCAAAGTGTAGATACGGTCATTTCACAAATAATTTACATTTATAAGGAATTTCAATGAAAACTTCACATGGAAAAAACTCACTATCTATATAAATAAATTTAATACTCTCTTTCCTGTATTTGTATGTACTGTAGAAGTACAGTACATATAACTATATTTTCTAAAACTTGGAACTGTTTTGAGTGGTTACAAGTAGAGCATTATATATTTTTGTATACATGTTATGTTATTTTTTTAAATCCCTGACCTTTAAGATCTTTGTAAATCTGTTGGACTGACCAGAGGGCTGACAGGTTCATGAAATGGAGCGCTGAGCAGGTGACAGTACAACAGCAGAGTCAGCTTCTCACATCTCTGCAGGTGGGAACACAAAAACATATCGATTTCAACCTGTAATTATTCACTTTATATTATTAATATTATTATGATCAGCATCCGTAACCGGATTCTTCACTGCAGCTCACCCTCTGGTCCTGGTTGGACAAAGTGTACGGAGCTTTGACTCCACCATAGAACTGCATGTTCTCACAGTCGTAGGCTTCTGCAGGCTCCTGGTCAGATCTGCACAATGTGCACTCCCAGTCACCTCTGTAGGACACACAAGACTGGTGTTATTTCACCGTTTCACAGGAAGTTAAAACTACTGTAAATTATCTTTAAAAACATATATTACACGGAGAGACATTTTTTTGTTATGATATTGTGTTATTGATATTACACATCTTATTATTAAATTAACACCAAAATTAAGACTGAATAAATCCTAATTACAAATATTACCAGTGGAGTTTTACGATCTGTGTTATTTAACCCCGCAATCTTTGAAAGTCTTAAATCATGTAAACAGTAACAAGTAACATTACATTACATTACATTACATGTCATTTAGCAGACGCTTTTATCCAAAGCGACTTACAAAAGTGACAAGTAACAAGTTGTAATATATTTTTTGTTGAGAATTCTACATATAAATTCTTCTGTATATCAGTGCATTATCTCACTTGTCGATGTTGTACAATTTATGTTTTACACTCTTTACATTGTGTTGTGTTATCGTATGTTTTATTAGTTCTAATATTAAAGCTGCAGTGCGTAAACTAGTCATTTATTTTGGTTTGCCTCTGTTTGGTCTTCATAAACAGAAATGATGTAACATTATTTTTATGCCTGTTTCAAGCAATAGTCATATTATGTCATATTATGGTTTCCACGGAGTTGAAGGGTTCGTATGGTACGTATTTTTTGGGGTACCATAGGAAAGGTACGGTATGGGTGGAGCTAGAGCCAAGACAGTCAGTTGATTGGGCGACAGAAAACGTTTTGTTGAGACAAACAACCAAAAATCTGCTTCTTTGTTGCCTGTTGCGTCACATTTGTTGTCAGCGCGCTGTTCCAACCCGAACTGTACAAAACTAAACTGTACCATGATGGAAACACGGCTAAACTGCAGAACTGGGTTTTAGAGCACTAGAATTCACTTTTTAAACTTCTCATGGGTGTTTTCAGTAACCATCTTGCTTTGCTAGTGCACTGTTGTTGCTGTCGCCTCCGTCTTGCACTGTTCACTTCCTGTGTGCAGTGCTGGAATTTCGCCAGGCAACACGAAATGTAAAGAGTGTGGATCTGATAGGATTAAGTAGTATACGTTTTTTTACTATTTATTACCTTTACTGTTTTACTCTCTGTGCTGTTGTAATAAAGGATTATCTGATTTGAAACAGTCACAGTGGGACAGATTATGGTGATGACTGTTTCAGAAAAGAGATACGCTCAGTCTCAACTGGTTTAAAATCAAAATTATTTATGAATCAGTCTGATGTGATATATTGCTCTTGGCTTGACTGTGATTGACTTTCATTTATCCAGCATGAGCAACTGTAGGCTTGACTCATTACAACAGTGTGTATACAGCTAATAACTGTATACAGAGGTCGGTGTTGATGCATTATTTACAGTGGGGAGCTGATGAGAGGGGGTACATGGCAGGCCAAGTGGTAAACTTTAGGGCAGCGATCGCAGCAGAGCAGATCTCCTCCGTTCAGACAAACAGCACAGAAATCTTCACTTTCCACCTCCATGGTGACATCTCCATGTTCAGGCTGACGGAAGGACAAGTCGGCCTCCTCCTGTTGGCAGCAAACATCCGCTCTTTGTTCCTCACTGTCCCCCGTTTGAACCACATCCACTCCACATTTAGTTTCAGTCTCGTCCTCAAGCTGCAGGGAGTGATTCAGATCTGTGTCTGGTTCTGGATCCACTTGGATCACCATGGTCTGTTCCAGATCTGGATCCAAATAAAATGTTTCAGAATCCATTTTTCCATCCAGTTGCCATTCATCAGAGCCGCAGTCAAACAGGATGTAAGGCTGATCCGGATTTGATTCACAGTCAAAGCCTGAGTCCTGCTCAGGTTCTTCAGAGGGGCAACTGTCAGGAGAATATGGTTCTGTCCAGGATATTGATGTTGTTTCTGGTTGACTGTGATCAGATAACTCAGCCGGTGTCGCCTCAGCTAGATCCTCTCTGATCTCTAATATATCCGGCTCATTTTGAATTCCATTCTACACACAGGAATAAAAAATAAATAAAAAAAAATCATGAAAGAGAACTCTTCTTTGTCTAGAATGAAAATGTCCAAATCTAAATGTTTTTACCTGTTGAGGGCGAGTCAAAGAGACGTTAGTGTGGAGCTCTGCTTGTGTTTGGCATGGCAGTCGCACCAGAGACACCACAGGCTGCAGCGATGCCAAACACACAGACCGGAGGTCCAGGCGCTCCAGGCTCACAGCAGGTATGCAGGAATTACCCAGAATCCTCTGGGCTTCTGGGTGAACCCTGTGAAAATATATGAGGGCTTATTTGACGTCTATTAAGCTAAAAAAAATGGTGTGTCTAGCTTTTTTTATAGTACAGAAAGAGAGCATATTTAAGAAAGCACTGAGAGAGTTTAAATCTTTAATAAATGTTTTTGTAAAAAAATTAATCTTTATCTGAATCTACATCTCCACCTAAATCAAATAATGTCTTCCCAATCTGTCTTTCACTTTTCAAGTAAAGCTGCTCACAATCAAACAAATGCTAACAAAAACATAACCTCTGCCTTTACGAAATTATCAATTTATTTTATAGGTCTATTGTGTAACAATTAGGACACTGAATAGGATCAGAAGTTGAATATATAACCCATTAGGATGTTTGTGTAAGTGTATCATCATTTTTGTAGCCTTAGAATGAGCATATTATATACAATTTAGGCTTTAAAAGGCATTCATTTGTTAATTAAAATGTTTTACAAGGAAGGAAGACGATATATCACCAAATCGATATTTTGACCCACCAGAAAAAAGCAACAAAAACCCTTTGTGAAAGTTCAAAGAAGAAGTACAACATCCTATCTGGTCAGCAAAGGCCACTATTTTTCCCTGATAATCTTGTGAAAGCAATAGGCAATCTGCAGTCTCACAATTAGATATTAAAATGCTTGGAAACTGACCTGTCAGGTAAACATTCTGAAACGCAGTTTACCTTATTCTCCTGAGGAAAGTGACTACACTTGTTACAGGTTGACCTGGTTGTTTCTCAGACGATGGTGCTGCCACTCTAGTTTCTCTGTGGCAAAACTGGCCGGACTCGTTTTTCATCTCCCAGAAGCCATTAATGCAAAGCTGTTTGAAACATATAGACTTAGAGTGTCATTCTTGTCAAACAAATCATTAAATGTGCACTCACTTTCTCCTTAGACATTACATTGGTAAGAACTCTTGTCATTATTACAGCACCAACAGACACAGTTGTTGTGATGAGAAGCTTTAACTCCATTGCTGCAGATTCTGGATTTAGACTATTCTCAGATGACCAGGCCTCTTGTGCCAGGTGCACTATGCACTTGCCTACCTGTGGCAACAATGCTGCCCGTCTTTGGGGAGAGTTTCCATGGCATCTGTGGGGCAGGTCTGCCATCTCCAGGACATCAGGCCCCCTGGGTGAAAAAAAGAACAGAAAACATGGAAGTAGCTGCTGGTTCAAAATCTCCTGTGTGATCAATGTTTGAGGGCAAAAAAATCAGGAAACAAAACAAACAGAAAACCACACAAGAGGGAGCAGTGGAATTAGTGGAATTATGAAAATTCACTTAGCCGTGTCCATAGAAAATATTAATAATCTCTACCGGAGGGGGTGAGTGATAACGACATATAACCAATAATAAATAATTGCAACACACGAATTACACACTGGAATCAAGTATAATTATAGTAATGTCTTACCTGACAGGGAGAGTGAACAAAACTGAACAAGATTTGTGCGTCACAAAGGCAGGTGAAGTGTCCTCGGGTGTATGTGAACTGAGGATGAGAGCAATAGCTCCGTTCTATGTGTCCAATATCAAGAGGGACATGGTTGATTTGATTGGTGGAAAGATGATTCAACCTGAGCCCCGTGACAATTCTGCACTGAGCCAACGCAAACAAGTGATATTTACATTAACCTACTTAACATCTATAGGTAATGAATACATAATTTAAAAATATCTCTGACATAGAATAATACAGTTGAAGCAACTTGTAGGTATGTGAATTTGTGAACAATGTGTAACAGACTATTTAATATATTAAATATTGTTATGTTATGCTGGTTGAACAACAATATACACTTGGCAATGGTCATTTCTGCACAGGCTGTGGCTCCAGTTTCCTCTATGACTCTTAAATTATAATAAGTGGATAATAATATATAAATATATGTATATATATTTAAAAAAATCATATTATGCCGTCTCTGTAAATATTGTCTATTTACTATTAAACTCAAAAAGAACAACAACGGTGGTGTTAATAATGTTTTTCTTTCTCTCTTTACTGCTTTTTCATACTCCAGTCCAGTAGGTGTCAATAAAGCGCCTTTGATCCCGTTTGCAAATCGCGTTCAAAACAAGAAGGAAACGTTGCACTCAACACATCTCGCACAAAGCCGCGTGACTTCCAAATCCCGTTCCTCTTTCAACTCTCCTCCAAGATGGTAGGTGTTATCATGAATGTCGGAACACTGATGTTGAGTTAAATCTGTGCCCATCCGTGGCCGTTCGTGCTGACAAAGTACAACCGAATAACAGTATATTGTACACACACCGCGTGTACGCAGTTCATGGCTGTTATTGTGGTCATTCGTTCACATTTCAAGGATTTGTGAGCGGTAGACTGCGCTAGCTCGGCCCTCGGCTGCAGCAGTAAACCCGGTGGTTCCGTCTGTGTATTAACATGAATTAACGCGCAAATAAAGCGGCTACACTCTGGTTAAACGTGGCCTAATTTCAGGTGTAGACATTTTCCGAATGTTATTGCTTCTATTGTTTGTTAATCGTTAAAAACAGCAACCGCAGGTGAAGTAGCACTAGCTTGTGCGGGTGCTAGGCAGCATGTAAACGGGGACATTAGATGGACCGTTTGAACTCCGTATATCGTGGGTAACATAACTTATTGTATCAGTATTTATTTCACAAGAGAAATGTGCAGTGTAGTGTAGGGATGTTGTGTAGTAGCTTAATCAACACAGACACTTTCAACTGCTGTGTCTAGAAGTAAAGTTGTTGACAAATGTGGGTGTATACCCATTTTAAGAGCCTATGAGTGCATTCATTTATGACTAACATTAGCGATAGTAAAAGGTAGAAGTCTAATTTTATTTCAATGTTATTTGGTACAGATAATTATATAGTCATTTCTGACATTGTATGTTATCCTTGTTGAGTGTAATACTGGTTACTTTTATAGAGACTAGAGTCTCATCTTGACACAACTCATTGTCTTGGTGTGCTAGAGTCCTCTTAGATTAAAGTCTGATCCTATTCACTGACTTGCTCTATGTTGACCTGTCAGCCACATGGTCAGTGACAAAGCTTTTACCATATTTTGCTCTAATGGTGCACAATATTTAGGAATATATTCATATTTTACTGGTGTCCCTGCTTCGCCCGCCATCACATCAGCGAGTTGGGGGTTCATTTGGTGTATGATGTTGCCAGCCAGTTGGCTTTGTGTTGATAAAATTCACAAGTATGTTTATAAGATGAAGTCAGCTAATGTTTCTTAAAACCTTTCCTAATAGCCCACCAAGAAGACCAAGACCAGGAAGCTACGTGGACACGTCAGCCACGGGCATGGTCGTATTGGTGAGTATAAACATACTCGTCTACCTGTGGTGGTTTTAGTCATTGCAAATTGAGTGTTTTATCAGTGTTAATGTGATACACAATGAACATGAGCATTTCCATTTCAACAGGCAAGCACAGAAAGCATCCTGGAGGTCGTGGTAATGCAGGTGGTATGCATCACCACAGAATCAACTTCGACAAATAGTAGGTGCCTCACATGTGTTGACTGGTTTTGTACTTGTGTTATTTTTTGAAATTGCTTTCTCCCAGGGAGTTTTGTCTGTTTTCATGAGACAAACAGTGCATGTAATAGTTCATTTTTCAGCCTGCCCCACACTAGAGGATTTTCAAATCTGACTTGATTGAAACGTAGGAGACCACAGACATAAGACACAACATTTTTTTTTTAACCAGTTTTAAATGTTTTATTTCTGAAAAAGCACAGACTAGATGATCCAGTCAAGACACAGGACCACACGCTTGGCATTTAATCGAACGATTCCACGCATTTGTGATGTCACTGAAACTTGCACGATTTATCATGACCTCAGAATATAAACGGACATGGAGGCGGACTGTCTGTGTTGTCAGTTAATAGCTGTTTGTGTGTGATGTCTTTTGCTGAGAAATGCAAACATGTGCATGAAGTTATGGCTGAGAAGCAATTTGGCTTGTACAAGTTATGACTCTAAACAGAAGTACGTAACATCTGTTTTCTGGTCAACTCGCGCTCATTGGTTATTGTGGGGTGTTCTGCTCAAGTCCCAAGTGCCTTTCGTCAATATCAAATATCTTTAATACCTAAATACTGAAATCTGATACAATTGTGTCTAACCACTCGCACTACAGCATAATTTGGCCAGATAATCTGTTCAAATCAGCCTAAAATTGGAAGGCACCCACGATGGCCGGAGGGGCCACATCTGCCCAATGCTGGCTAATTATACTCAAGTATGGGGCAGGCCTAAGTAAAACATAACATTTTAGTCTTGATAAGGAATTGCAGCTTTAAATGCATGTTGGTTATTTCCTCAGTTTGTGTACTGTGATGTCCATGGGGAGAAAATGTAGTTTAGTGATGCTGTGTAAACTTAATTAATATGGACACTGAACTGCCATGTCTTAAGTAAAGTTGTTAATGAATATGTAACAATTTTAATCAAGCTATCGGAAACTGTATGGGCATATGCCAATTTTTACTGTTAAGTAATGACTGTTCCTAGGAGTGCCACCTTAGAGACTAGCAGCTTGTGTATTCATTTATCACTACCATTAGTTATAGTAAAAGGTGGAAGATTAAATTAAGCGGTCAGTTCTGACTTCGTATGTTATACTGTTGCCCTTGTTGAGTGTAATACTGGTTACTTTTATAGAGACTAGAGTCTCACCTTGATACAACTCATTGTCTTGGTGTGCTAGAGTCCTCTTAGATTGAAGCCTGATCCTATTCACTGACTTGCACTTTGTTGACCTGTCAGCCACATGGTCAGCAACAAAGCTTTTACCATATTTTGCTCTAACTGTACATAATGCACACATTCTCTTTCTTTCTTGTAGCAAGCTACAGCTAATTTCTGCCTTGTGTTTGTCCTCAGCCATCCAGGCTACTTTGGTAAAGTGGGTATGAGACATTACCACCTGAAAAGAAACACAACTCATTGTCCCACCATCAACCTGGACAAGCTGTGGACGCTGGTGAGCGAGCAGACTAGGCTTAACTATGGCAAGAAGCCTGAAGGTCCCGCCCCCATCATTGATGCTGTGCGCGCTGTAAGTGTTGGCCAATATTTGTTGTGCTATCTATTATCTATTCCTCATTGAAACAATGGCAGAAATTGTTGGACCAAAAGAACAACTCACTGGAATTAGTGTTCTCATCTGGAAAATTGAATGTGTTAACTGCATTGTTTTATTTAGTACAGACAATAATTATACAGTCAGTTCTGACATTGTATGTTGTCTTTGAGTGTATACTGGTAACTTTTAGAGACTAGAGTCTCATCTTGACACAACTCATTGTCTTGGTGTGCTAGAGTCCTCTTAGATTAAAGTCTGATCCTATTCACTGACTTGCTCTTTGTTGACCTGTCAGCCACATGATCAGTGACAGTTTTTTTTACCATATTTTGCTCAAATAGTGCATAATATTTAATATATGTTCATATTTTACTGGTGTTCCTGCTTCGCCCGCCATCACATTAGTGATTGGGGGGTTCATTTGATGTATGATGTTGCCATCCAGTTGGCTTTGTGTTTAGCATGACTGGATATTGTGCCCAAATGGAAACGGTTGAGACTCGAGAGGCTTTTTGACCAAGTTTTTTTTAAGATGTGGTGTACTGATTTATCTGGATTTATTTTTCTTTACAGGGCTACTACAAAGTTTTGGGCAAAGGCAAACTGCCCAAACAGCCTGTGATCGTCAAGGCCAAGTTCTTCAGCCGAAAGGCAGAGGAGAAGATCAAGGCAGTGGGAGGAGCCTGTGTTCTGATGGCATAAAGTTCCTGTCAGTGTTTTTTGCAAAAATAAACTATAAGTGGAAACACGTTTGTCATGTCTTCTATGGGATCTAATGGCTGCTTGCATTTATGATGTTGCATAACTTCCATCTTCTAGAATTGGAAAACTGCTTTCATTTTTTTTGTTATCATATACTAATATGGACCTATGTTTCTGAAATTATGCTACAGTGAAAATACGTTCTCAAGAGTTATTGAGTACTGAAACTACAATGACAGTGAATGCAGTTAAACATGTGTCCCCATGGGACACAAACTGGTCAGAGGTGTTTATCCATACGGACATTTTATCTTTATGCATTTCTTCTGTCTTGTCTTTTTTACAAGGCTTTGTGTTTATGTACAATGTGTTCACTTTCTGAGAAGGCAGTTCTTGCAAAGACTAAACTGGAGAGCAGCTTTCTTGTACTTGTTCTTAGATGTACCCTACAATGAGACGTAGAAGGTTTGACTATGTCCAGCACATGAGCTGTAAATTAAAGTCAGGCTTGCAGAATGCAACTAAGGGAGAACATTCAGAATTGCATTCAGTATTTTGACTGAAATCAGTGATTTAATTTACTTTGACTTGAAACCCACTGATAAAAAACATCAGTGGCTGTGACAATTATCTATTAATCGAATTAGTGACGATGATCACTTTCTGTTACAAGTTCAGAAATCGTCTTATTTAGGTCACAAACTTAACAGATTGGGTCTAAATGGAGACTGTAATTTCAGGTATTGTACAAAGGGGGCGCTGTTACGTGTACAGCGTTTCCTGTCCTGTCGAAAGCAACACAGACAGCGGTGTGTGGCGTGTCTGAGTGAACGAAAGCTGAATTTCCTCCCACGCAGGTGCTGTCTAGGCGTGGAATACTTAAAGATGACTAATCAAAGGTAATTGATAAATGACGTGTAAGCTTTTGTAAAACGCTGTGTTTATGTGTTTGTATGCTTTTTGTTGTGCGCATGTTGCCCTGCACGTAACAGTTGAACAAGTAAACAGTCGTTGAATTTGTTGACACAGCGCAGAACCTTTGAGGTAAACGCTGGCATTCTATGTAGGAGTTGAAGTTTCATCTATCTCGAGAAAGTGCTTGAAAAATCTGAGAGCGGAAAGTGACATATGACGTTAATCCTCACGCATGCGCAGTCCTCCCCGCCCGCTTGTCACTATATGGACAAAAGTTTTCGGACGCCCGACCATTACACCCATAGATATAATTACACCAACAGGGCCTGTAATGACGTATTCAGATACATATACAGTACTTTGATACCCTAATACAGCTATAACAGCTTCCACGTTTCTTGAAAGACTTTAGAATAGAAAGATTTTCTATGGGAAGCCCATTTATTCTGTAGAGCATCTATGAGCTCAGGCACTGATATTGCACGAGAAGTCCTGGCTCACAATCTCTGTTCCAGTTCATCCCATAGGTGCTCAGTGGGGTTGAGGTCAGGGTTTTGTGCAGGCCAGTCAAGTTCTTCCACACCAAACTCGTCAATGTCTTCATAGTCCTCGCACTGGGGCACAGTCATGTTGGAATAGATAAGGGCCTTCCTCAAACTGTTGCTACATAGTTGGAAGCATAGCATTGTCCAAAATGTCTTGGTATGCTGAAGTGTAAAGATTATCCTTCAGTGGAGATAAGGGGCCTAGCTCAAAGCCTGATTGAAACACCAGAATTCAGTGCTCAACATGTGTCGCCAAATATGTTTATCTATGTAGTGTATCAATACATCAGACCTTCATTTTTAAGATGGCATATTTCTCACGTGACTATCTTTAAGTCCATCTCCCAGTATTAACCACAGTAGCTGTCTGGTGGACCATGTGTGTTAGGGGTAGAATGGACTTCAGAAGCCAGCAGTGTTCACAGCAGCCATGCCTTGTGTTTCCAAACTAGCTTTAACCCACTTGCCAGTCCACAGTGACCCAGTTGGAACCTTGTCATATTTTGACTCTATTTCCTATTCTACCCTCTTGTTTTGACTCTATTCACAGCCATTGTGGGATAAGTGGATAAGTATTGATCTCCCATTAAATTGAAGATGTACTACGTAGCCCCATACGAAATGTATAAAGAAATTCCTGCTCAGACTTTATTGTTTCTACTGTCCCAGCGCTTGATTAGCAGACAGTTTGACAAAAGAGGTTTTATAAATCCTTTTAATTTTACAGTAATGTCAGCTTTGTCACAGGCTCAGTGGAGTCTCCCCTGCCTCCACCAAGAGCACCAGGATCAGTGTAGTCTGCGATCCCACAGTGACCAACCTCAAAGTCCAAGTCTGAACCACGTCCAATGTATTCAGTGTTGACTTAGCTGCAGAACTAAATGATAAATATCAGTGCTGAACGATCGGGGGATCATTTTGAAGTGCAGTTTTTCTGTCAAGCATTGCACTAATGAAATTATTTGCAAAATCATTTTTAGGAGTCAAGTGAGGGTCAA
>NW_025321111.1:0-18870 GCF_019176455.1 Solea senegalensis | reverse complement strand
TGTGTCTTCTTCGCTTCATTTATCATGACGATCATTCTTTGATTATATCGACTATCACAGAACTGCAGCATCAAGATATTCTGATTATGTGGTTGTTTGTGTGTGTTGTGGAGCTTTGACGACCAAGGGCGGAGTTTCTGGAGTCGATGATGAGTTTTATTGGAAACAGCTCAGATCTGAGGAGAACTGAGACGATGCTAAACATGAACAAGCAGAAGTTAACAGTTGGGCGTCCTCTGTCATTCTGACTGTGAACCCCAGAGTTATGGTATATGTATGGTTTTAGGAGAAAAGGGGGAGAGACGTCAGGTCAAGATGTCTTCCTCTGCTCATACCTAGAGTCGACCTTGGGGACGACTGCGTCGTCGAGTTATTGTTCCTCTGCCCATGTTGGGAAGAGTTCAACAAAGATATAAAGAGGAACACTCTGTAGACAAATGATGGGTTGCCAGGGTTACACAGAGGCCTTTGTACTGAGTTGTTTGGTTTTTCTCTTACAGTTTGTGTTTATTGTGTTTTGAAGTGACAGAATTCTTAGCAGCCCCATGTCGACCCCTGCGACTCTGACAGCGAGTGAAGTTTGTCAACTGCTCACTCAGAGTGACCAGATAAAATGGTCAATCTGTGTTTAACATATGGAGTTGAGCAGGTGAGTCTTTAGTTAAGTTGTTCCTTGTGTGTCACCGTCTACGAGTCCAAGCCCAACCACCTCGTCATCACTGTAACTGTCGTCTCTGTGACGTTTACTCCAGTGAGATGTCCATGTGTGTCTCACACAGAGAGACAGAAGAGGATGAGGACTAACGTTGGCTCTCCATAGGTTCACTTGTCTCTTAGATTACACATGCAAAGGTTTCTGTCTTAAATCAAACTGAACTGTTACTGTGACAACACATTTAAAATGGACCAGTCTTATACTTTTACTTGTTTGGTGATCATGAGGAGGATTTAGTTCATACACTTGAATAAAGGCTGCAGTCATATATTATATGTTATATATTATATATCATATACACCATATAGACAACCCACACTGACACACAGAGTCCCTGGGATCTGATTTAGGAAAAGAATAATATAAAATCAGAATCATACTGTGTACGGGCTACTTCTTCTTAATCAGAGTATTTCATATATACTTCATATAAATGAAATGCATCACTGCAGATGTGTATCAGTAGATATTGTAGTTTGTTACATCAACTAACAATGACTTTCATAATTGATCAATTTGTCAATACTTTTTTATAATTACTCAAGTACTTCAAGAAAACACCAGAAGATGTTGATCACTGTTTCCCAAACCTTGAAATGAGGATGTCTACAAAAGTCCACAAAACAAAATGATTCAGTTTCATGATTTCTTTGTTATATAGAGCAAGAAAATGAGGAAATATTCCTGTTTAAGAAGCTGAATCTGAGCCGTGCCCTAGTGGAAAAGGGGCTTTAGTGCATACAAAACAGTTACTCGATTATTAATCGATCACTAGTCCAGTATTTTGATCATCAATAAATCGGTTTAAAGCTTTTTTCATGATTAAAACAAGATTCCTGATTGTTACAGCTTCTTAAATGTGATTTTTTTCTAGCAAATCCATCATTAAAAACTGAATCCTTCTTTTGAGAACGTCATCATTTCCAGGTTGACAAACACTGATGAACGTTTTTTATGGACCAATCGTCTTTAGCTTTAATTCAGTTCAGCGTGAGGTCGTCTGGGTCTCTGTCACCTGTGGATTTATGACGTTTACTGCAGACAGACTTTGTTGACTTGACTTCAGATCAAGCTCAGCTCAGACTGAGGATAATTCAAAAGTGCTTAAAGTCCCAGTTTGCTGCGGTGATGAGGTCTGACATGAGCTGGGTTCTTTCTTTGTCATGAATGACAAACGCAGAGTCTTGTCAATACTGCCATGTTGTCATATTGTCATATTGTCAATATTGCCATGGTTACCGTGTCACAGTGTCGCTGTTTGTGCTGCAGAATGGTCTGAGATCAATGTGCAGATGCTGCTTATATTTCAAGACCATTTTTATTGTCCACATATAATTGGACTGGAGTTGATATTTCGTGAGTGAGTAATATTAGCAGCTATAAACTTCAAATCATAGTTATATGATATTATTATAGTTGTTGGTACCTCCTTATCGACTCTGTGTTTTAAATGATAAAATAAATCATAAATATGAGTGGAAATGTTTTATTTTCAAACCTCTATGCGTTAGAATGCCTTTTATTCATTCATGTGCAGGGTTGAACTATGTGGAATATGATGTTACATGCCAGTCTTTTCTCTCTGTAAAGAAAGAGGTGTAAAAGAAATTGGATAAACAAGTAACTGCAGGTCTGAACTGAAGCTGTTCCTTCCTCACAGAGTCTAACTCCAGCTGACCGTGGTCAGGAAGCGTCGAGGACGTTGTTTCTGTGTTTCTAAAAATGCTAAATATGACTTTTTCGTGGCTCTGGACGAGTCGAGGCATTTATTTCTTCCTGTTACACACACACACACACACACTAGTGCCTCACTTTATGCTCAGACACTCACTCAGTTTCTCAGGTTCACACTGAACCCTGAAGGTTTGTGAATGTAAAAAAAAAACTGGCTGGAATCGTCGTCTGTCTTTGCACAGATGACTTCCTGTGTGCACTGAGATAGTGAGACGCTCACAGAGTCTTGTGGAGTTGATAGACTCAGCCGTCAGTGTGTGAAGTCACCTGACATTTGATGATTTACATTTACGTGCACTGTGACTTGCATAGATTCAACCACTGTGTGCTTATTTTAACATGTGCTGTTATTTTGAATGATTGGAGGTTTGTGGGCGTGTTCTTAGTGTAAGAATCAGTGTTGGTTTTTTTGAGCCAAACCCAGTTTCCTGGTTTCCAGGCTGGACCATGAAGGAAATGTTAGTTTTATCGATCGTGTTTTCATCTCTTTTGCTGCCTCAGTGAGTCAGACAGTCCAGCTGCAACATTCAAAGACTGGTTCAGGTCTTTGTGGTTGTGTGAGGACCCGTGGCTGTCAGCAGGGATCAGGACCACTGAAGGCTCCTGATCACATTCTCTCCTAAAGTCTCATTGTGTTATTTTAAGTTTGTATCTCACATTACACTGACTAAAGCTAACTAAAGCTTGTGTTGTTTTATAAACCAAAGTCCAGAGAGAAAATGACTGATTGTTGATCAACTGTCTCCATTAGTCATTTTAAATGTGTTATTTTGTGACTTGGGTGTTTGAAGTCATTTAGCAGGTGAGGCAGCAGGAGACTGAGAGGATTTTAGCTTCCAGTCAGAAAATGACTGTTAAAGATAAAACAGTGACTATATTCTCAAGATATTATATATAATAATATTATTATAATAATAATAACATAGTTCACTGAGCACTGTGTGTAAATAACTATAGTGTTAACACTAAAGTGCAGTGAGTTGTGATCATGATGAGACTGATGATGATGAGGCTGATGATGATGAAGATGAGACTGATGATGATGAAGACTAATGATGACGATGAGACTGATGATGATGATGAGGCTGATGATGATGATGAGACTAATGATGAGACTAATGATGATGACGATGAGACTGATGATGATGATTAGGCTGATGATGATGTGATGAGACTGATGATGATGAGACTAATGATGATGATGATTAGGCTGATGATGATGACGATGAGACTGATGATGATGAGACTAATGATGATGATGATTAGGCTGATGATGAGACTAATGATGATGATGATGAGGCTGTTGATGCTGATGATGATGAAGATGATGATGATGAGGATGATGAATGATGATGATGATGAGGCTGATGCTGATGATGATTAGGCTGATGATGATGAGACTAATGAGGCTGATGATGATGAGGCTGTTGATGCTGATGATGATGAGGCTGATGAGGGAGGCTGATGAAGTTGATGATGATGATGAGACTAATGATGCTGATGATGATGAGGCTGATGAAGTTGATGATGATGATGATGAGGCTGATGAAGTTGATAATGATGAGACTAATGATGATGATGAGGCTGATGAAGTTGATGATGATGAGGCTGATGAAGTTGATGATGAGTGATGATGATGATGATGAGGCTGATGAAGTTGATGATGATGATGATGATGATGATGAGGCTGATGAAGTTGATGATGATGATGATGATGAGGCTGATGATGGTCTTTGTTCTCTTTCAGTGCCTGGCCGTGTGGGAGTCGTTCCTCCTCTCTCAGAGACAGGAACCAAGTGAGCAGAAAGACGGGGACAATGTTTCCTGAAGTGCAGAGAAAAAGAAAGAGTAAAGCATAGAGATGACATAAGAGCACACCGTCTGCTGTCTGTGCACCTGGACCCTCCAAATCCAGACCTTGACCTTGAACTGTTGTCCACTAAACAAGCTTTCTCTCCCTAACTCTGTCTCTCTCTCTCTCTCTCTCTGTCTCTCTCTCTCTCTCCCTCCTTCTACGTGACCAAAGATTATAATTCCAGTTTTAACATTCCAGTAACAAATTAACTTTTTTTTTCTTCTTTTTTTTAAGCACTTTGATCTGAATAACCAAACATAGCCGTGTTCACATGGTGCACACGGCCACAAATGACTCAAGTGTCAAGTTTCAGGAGTTCTTTTCTCCGGATTTGTTCAAAGTAATGAAGTAGAAATCTGTAAAATAAATAGAATTAGTCATTTTGCACACACAGCAATTAGTGATAGTGAATTTGACCTCTGCATTTAAACCATCATTATTACACACAGGCCAGACGCAGAGCAGAGGGCAGCGCTTATCTGTGCCCAGGGAGCTATTGGGGATTGGGTGCCTTGCTCACAATGGTCACAGGTCCTCAGGTTCACTGTGGTGTTGGGCCCCCGGTGTTTTCTCCTTCATACGTCATCATTTCATACTTGAACCTGAGCAAGGAACAAGCTTTACAACCAAAACACCTCTCATCAAAAATAAACTATTATTTTCTCCCTTGTTTTATTATTATGATTATGATGATTAGTATTATTTTTCATGCAACTATGCAACTATGGCTTCCCCAGGAACATTTTCTGTGTGAGCTCCACTTTACTGTCGTGTTACTATGACGTCAAACTTATTTGAGATTGAAAACATCCAAGACAAACAGAGAAGACTCACCTCATGAAATCTTCACCTTAAGTCAGTGTCTTCAACATTTGCCACTTTCTCTCGTTGTTTGAAACTGAAGTTTGGTTTGTTTCACAGAGAAAATCAGAGATCTTACGTCACACAGCAGACTCACTGAAGTGACACACACCTACACCAGCAGTCAAGTAAACTCACTGATTTTCTCTTTGGACTTTGGTGCAGGAGAGTGAGTGGCTGATGTTTCATTGGTCATTCTTAAATGAATGTGACTGAATCTCGTTAGTTCTCATTGTTTCACTAAAGGCTCCGTGACTGTGAGTGTCACAGAACCATGTGACTGACTCTATTCTTTTTTTTTTCTTTTTTTTAAATCCTATAATCACATTATTATTAATAATAATAATAATAATAATCATAATAATCATATATGGCATTATAGACATGACCACTCTTCTTTTCCAAAACCTAAAAGTGCTTCACTGAGTGTTTGCATGAAAAAGTGTTCATGCTTCTGTCACCATGTTTTTTTTATTGAAAACATTCTTCTAATGGAAGTCTCAGTGGATCTGAATGTTCAGATGAATCATTTGACAGCTTCCAAAATTGTTGCCAAACTCTCTTAAATGTCTTGTTGTTGGCTGCAGTATATAAAAATATAAATATATAAATATAAACTTTTTGTTTTTGTCGTACAGGAGCAAAGAGACAATCACAGAAAACACCAAGTTCCTCAATTCATTTTCAGAATATTTGACTATTTATTTAGTCCTGGATTAGTAATCTACCAATAGTTGCAATAGTGTTGACGTTAACTGAAAGACTTCTTTCCCTCTGTGTTTGCTGAACTGTATCACGAGTCCGTTCTACACGCAACACTGAACGCTGACGTACAAACGGCCAATCACGTTTCTGCATTCACATCCCAAACAGTTGCTGATTGGCTCTTAAATGCAACACGTAAATAAAGCTGCATCAAATCAAGCAAATGCAAAGGTCAACGTCAGCGTCTGTTGTTTCTATGTTTACCCACTCAAGTCCTCCTCTCTACTGCTGCTGATTATTGCTGCTGCTATTATCAGCAAATGTTCTGTCACGTTAGCTGCGGCCTGAACACCCTTCACATAGAAGCCATGTTTACATTTTTAACAATGATATATCAACATCTCCTCGCTTACAGTCGTCTCCTCACATACAGTCATCTCCTCGCTTACAGTCGTCTCCTCGCTTACAGTCGTCTCCTCACATACACACAGTCGTCTCCTCACACACACACAGT
Organism: Solea senegalensis; assembly: GCF_019176455.1. Taxonomy (NCBI): domain Eukaryota; kingdom Metazoa; phylum Chordata; class Actinopteri; order Pleuronectiformes; family Soleidae; genus Solea; species Solea senegalensis. The sequence goes on along the minus strand of NW_025321111.1, from coordinate 12,486 downwards.
CTCCTCACACACAGTCGTCTCTCACACACAGACCTCACACACAGTCGTCTCCTCACACACAGTCGCCTCTCCTCACATACACACAGTCGCCTCACACACAGTCTCCTCACACACACACAGTCGTCTCCTCACACACAGTTGTCTCTCACACACACACAGTCGTCCTCACACACACAGCTCTCACACACACAGTCGTCTCCTACACACACACACACATACACACATCACACACACAGTCTCACACACAGTCTCTCCACACACAGTCGCACTACACACAGTCGCTCCTCACACACACAGTCGTCTCACATATCTACACCTCACATACATACAGTCGTCGTTCGCCTCCTCACACACACAGTCTCCTCACATACAGTCGCCTCCTCACACACAGTCGCCTCACACACAGTCGCTCTCTCACACTCTCACACACAGTCTCCTCACATACAAACAGTCTCCTCACATACACACACACACACACACAGTCGTCTCCTCACATACACACAGTCGTCTCTCACACAGTCGCTCCTCACATACACACAGTCGTCTCCTCACACACAGTCGATACAGTCTCCTCACATACACACAGTCTCCTCACACACAGTCGCTCACACATCACACACAGTCGCACATCACACACAGTCGCTCTCACATACACACATACACACAGTCGTCTCCTCACATACAGTCGTCTCCTCACACACAGTCGTCTCCTCACACACAGTCGTCTCCTCACACACACACAGTCGTCTCCTGATTCTCAGCAGTCTGTGAAAACAAGTGCTTCCTCTTCCTGGTGTATTTCTCATATCGAGTCAAACCCAGTACAATAACGGTGAAGACGGTGCAGAGTCGGTGAAACTAACAAAAACTTCCAGCCAAAGTTTTAATATCACGTGTGATCAGATGAATAACAATCACCGTGTTACTGAAGCCTTAAGAGATTTCATGTTTACGTGTCTTTGTTTAATAAACTTTAATAATCTTTTTTTATAATGAGACGTTTTTCCCACTCTCTGTTTGCTTTTAACACTATGAATGAAAATCATTTTTGAGATGTTGACATAATAATAATGATGATGATGATGATGCTGATGATGAAGATAATAAAGGCAGACGTCACCGTGTTTGTAAACTGTTAAACACTAAAGAATTGAGTCTCTCTGTGTTTGTATTTACACTCACTGTAAATCACACTGTTGTGTCCGATTGTTTCTCCATTACAGGGTTCTTTTATCTTCATCCCTCAGGAGACGATACCTGACGCTCTTTTCAACACTCTGACGATCGTTATTCAGCTGAAATGACAGCGTTTATCGATCACAACGACTGTTATTATCATCATCACTGTGAGGCTGAGCTGAAGAGAGGAAACAAATCACAAAAGCAATTTAATCCTATTATCATTATCATTAGAATCATTCTTATAAATAATAATAAACACTTGAAGGAAATGTTCTCAACGCATTTCAACGATGACGTTCTGACTTGAGGTGGTTTGACTGACGGGGGAGTGAAGGGTGAAGAGCTCAGCATGAGTTCTTACTTAAACATTGAAGCTCAGTGAGAAACCTTTTGTTTTCTCAGGTTAGAGACTTTGATTTTCTGTAAAACGAGGTTCCTGAACTACAAACTTAATAATGTGTCTGTGAGGGAGCTCAGTTTTCCAGGCCAGAGTCGTCTTCTGCAGCGAGCTGTAGGCGACTGGACTTGCTTGAGCTAAGTTGAAGACGGACACAGAAGAACCAGCTCATCTGGACCGGACTCAGCTGTCCACTGGACATTCTGACCAGGTGAAACCTGAAGAAACCGTCACTCAACAACTGTATCAAAGATTAAGAATAATTATATTAATGACTTTATTTATACTTTTAGTTCCTCGGGGCAAAGAAAAGCAATTCACTGATTCAGTCTCGTGAATTTAGCCCATTATCAATTTGGATTCTGATGAATAATTAACTTAAGAATAAATGTACAATAGTGAGCAGTTATGTTATTCACCTCTCACACACGGACCCAGTCTGTCCTGAGTGTGTGACACGCTCACGTCACTGAACGTGTTCACATGCTGTAAATGTCATACGGACATTAAAGACTCTGACTTTAGATGAAGAAGTGCATGTTTTCTTCTCTGTCTGTGCAGGGAAGAGTGAACACTCTCATGGTCCCTCCCTCCTGCCTCCTGCCTCCTCCCTCTCTGCGTTAAAGAAAGCATGTGTGGGGGGTCTTATTTTCAAGGCTCTGCTTTATTTAGAGACCGAGGCCTGGTTAATATTTAATGCGATTAAGAGCGGAGGATAACCTACTTAATAATAACATGTTCAGCTGCACAGACCTCAACATGCAACCAGAGAGAGTGAAATACACGGATGTTGAGATAAAAGCAAAGATTAGTCAAATTCATGTGAAACTCTGCTTTCTTTTTACACCTGCTTCCCACTCTGTGGGGTGAAGTGTTTGGTTGGAATGATGTGGTGGAAGTTCCGTTAATAATGAGACCTCCTCTTAGACGAAGTGAAGTCCGCAGTGTCCTTGGTTCACCAGCTTGGGAAATGTATCCCACGTCTGGTGAAGAAGGAGAAGCTGCTGAGAAACGTGATGTAACCTCTGTGTTGTTAACAAAGAGCTGAACTTGGTGCTGTCCTCCTGCACAAACAGGGAGAACAGAAGTGTGTGCGCGTGGATTCACTTGGGTTGTGAAAGCTTCAGGGACTTTCTCATTAGAAAGTCTATTAGGTCACTCACCAGGCATTAACACATGCTCACTCCCAGAATTCCCACATTACACCAGACACTCACAAATGTGTTTAACTTCATGGAAAAACAAAGTTATTTCTCTGGCAGAGACAAAAAAGAAGAAAATCACTGACAAAGCAAAGTGTAGCAAATAGCCACAGAGTTATTATGGAGAGGAATGGAACTAGCACACATACTCTATAATGTGAAGCTGAGCATTTGCACTGCAGTGGCGAGTGTGGCAAGATGAACAGCAGGTGTGCAGGAGGAGCAGGAGGAGCAGTAAGGGAAGTAGGTCGGCCACACCTGGCCAGTGCCCCCGGATGCTTCTTCATAATGTTTATTTGCCACAAATTGAAAGAGCAGTAACACATTTAATCAATGAATGACCTTCATTCTTCCTTTATTCTGCATGAAGTTGTTGTTCCTGACCTCAAAACACGTTTGAGTCTTCAATGTTTAGGTCATGCAGTTTAGTTTTCTGTGTTTGCTGTGATTTATTGCCAGAGTTTGTTGCTGCTGTACGATGTTTTTGTTTGATTTGCATGATTATGAGTGTATTTTTTTAACACTGTTCAATGAGAATAAACAGGCCTCGTTCTTAATGTGGTTTCTCTGCATGTAGGCTCTGAACCAACCTGCAGCCCTGGTCTGGTCTGGCCCAGACTGAGGGATAGAGTTTGGCAGCTGTTTAAACAAAAATGTAATTTGTTTAAAAAAAAAAATAAATAAAATAAAATAAATAAAAAAATTGTGCTCTGATAAAACATGCATTGCTGCCTATTTCTTCATGGTGGAAAATTGCGCAGACATCAGAAGTGAAGTGTTTATTTGCAGCCACAGTCGGCTCCGTCTCTGCCGCTCATACATTTTAAACCTATTTGCTGAGCTCTGTTGGACACTCGAGACGAGACAGTAAATCTCTCTTTTAAAATGTTGGTTCTCATACTAACAAGATGGTGGCAGTCTCTCCTCTCTCGCTTGACGGATGGAGGCTCCCTCATTGTGAGAGAGAAAACTACAGCCGTGGCCTGATGGAGAAGAAATCTTCTCTGAGCATGGATGAACCACAGCCAAGTATCCTGGTAGTCTTTGACATGCTCAGTGTGGAATGGAATGAGTCCAAATGTGGCAGCACATGTGAGGTCCTGCAGGCATGGCTCTGTGTGAAAGGTTCATTAAATGTCTCTATACATGTCCATGACACACTCACCATTATTCATGCATTCAACTAAGCTTGCCCTACTTCTCCATCTGCTGCTTTTGTCACATTATGTATTTGTGTCTCATTCCAGTCACTTGTTGTCGTAGCAACCTAATAACTCTGCTGTTGGACACGATAGACTGTTTATAAAAATGAACATAAGCCGTCATTCCACCAGTTGTAACGGTTCAGTACCTGTGGCTCCGCCTACATCTTGAGATATTTTGATATGGGGTCCATGCAGAGTTTCACAAAACCACCAATGTTTACAGGATCTGCAGCCACAAACTAAGACAATAAGTCAGTCTCCTGTAAACATGTTCGTCCAACTCCTGCGTGTATATGCTTAGTTGGACTTATTTATTTATTTTTATTTTGGTTTTATTTTGTACTCTCAACAATCTCTTATTTCAGGTCACTTCTGTCTGTGTTGCTGCGATCATCTGCCCCCCATTAGCCACACCTGTGTCTCGTTACTCCGCATTCCCTTGTGTATTTAAACTTTAATAAAGATTTAACATCTTATTAAAGTTTACAAATGTCAAGAAGTCACAAGAGGGAGACCACACCATGGCTCGTGTTTAAACAAGAAAAGTTTATCAATCAAATGAACTCAAATCATGTTCAAGGCACCACAATGGTCGCCCGATATCAGACAGAACCGTCACATGCTGTCAAGTCAACTCTGTGCAACGGCCAATCAAAATGAAGCAGGCAATTTGCAGTTGTGGATTCAGGCTGCTTTTCATGCTTTTGGCCACCAGATGCCACCAAAGAGCACTGTGTTGAAAAGCTTTGAGTAATATAAACCATACATACATACATACATACATATGGGCATGTGAGCGAGCACAGCCTGTGATTGGGTGAGATGTGAGACACCCAGTGATTCATAAAGAAGTGACGTGGGAGTCACTGGACAGAGGGCATCAAAGAAACTTTATTATCACAATTTCTTAGTTATTAGTCATTTATCATTATTATTATTATTATTAGCAACAACTCTGACCTGCCTATAGAACCTCATTAGCAAAGAAACCCGTGACCTAGATTGTGGATCTCTGTCTATAACAGTGAGATGAATAGTTCAGCCTCTGGTGGTATTTTCTGAAATGTGGTTGTTTGAAGTTGCCTGACTGTGCTGTGTTCACCCCCTGCTGTGAGGAGCAGCCTCAGGCACGGAGCCTCAAACATGGCTGCCACCAGTGACACAACAAAGGCAATAGATTTTAGCTACTTGGATAAAAGACATCTGTGATGTGTTAAGAACATGCTCGTCACTTCGTCCTCTGTTGTTGGTCAGGAACTGGACAGTGACAACATGAGTCTTAACCTCTCCATGATGAGCTGTGGCAGCTCACTCACACTCCACCAAACAGCATCGACTGACTGCCTCAGACGTTCGTTCCTTGTCATAGCAACGTCACGTTGAATTGTGGGTGAGTGGAGCTAGCGCAACATGGCAGAGGGATGCTAAAACCAAGCGCTAGTGAAAAAAAATCGTGCCCAATATTCTGAAAGCCGACATTTGGGCACATTTTTGGGATTTTGTGAAATGACATTGGACACAACGCACGCTGTTTGTAAAAAATCTAATACCAGAAAATATAACCTCCTTGGTGGAGATAATACACAAATCAAAGAGCACTCTTTAAAAGATCTCGCCCGAGCAAGACAATGCATAATATTTCATATATACAGTGTAGACTCGGCTCTAGAAAGGTAGAGGTGGCAAAAGCTTTGTCACCTTTCCACCCTGCAACCTTTAGGTGAAAGGAGACACATCACCGATCTTATCCTCACTGGTCGAGGTGGAGGTCTGTTCCACCTTTTCCTTTTTTTGTCTTTGTTTGTGGATCCACACCTGGAGAACTCACAGCCACAGTTCCTCCACCACCGCCCTGCAGAAGAGAAGTCAACTCCCCACTGTTTCCTGTCAATCACCGCAACTCAACAGACCCTCATCTCGCCCCAACAATAATACCCCAACAGAGCAGGGGGGTGAACACAGCACTGAACTTAGTGTTTGTAGTAGTTAAAAAGTGAACTACCCATTTAATAATAAGGCAGCCTATAAAGAAGTTAAATTACACTGTTACTATCAACTCAAAAATTATGGAATAACATAATAAGTCGTCCTGTGTCAAATGGGCTCATAAAAATGATAATGATGAATTATTAAATTGTTCTGAAGCGTGGAATGTGATTCTGAAACAAATCAGCACATTTTTCTCTCCCGCTCTTTTTGTTTTCTGAAATCATGCGAGGCAGTGAGCCCTGAGGCCGGCGAAGGTCCAGACTCAGTGTGATATAATATGACTTAATGACTGCTCCTCATGCTGCTCTGCCATCTCATTCCTTTGATTCCTCACCCTTCGTTGACCCAGTTTGTGATGATGTTTCCACGTCTGTCCTTGGTCATGGCTGTGAGGTGATTCAGAGGAATCATCCTGTTGATTTAGTCTCTCTGTTCTCGGCGTGAATCCACAGTCGTACCGTCCTCCATCTGACGAGACAAGCCAGCGTGTGCGTGCTGACTGAACGAGAGTCAGATCGTTCAGATCGATATTATGCGACTCATTAGCCACAGAGCTTTGGAGGCGGACAGAAAAAAACCACATATATCATTAATCTCTTTAATGACATGGCCCTGCAGGGACACAGTGTAAAAACAGTGTTAGCCCTTCTCCTGCACTTGGAGTGAACAAAGAGTTGATTTTAGGCTTTAATGTAAGGACGAACATGTCCGAAAGATGAATTCATCACATGTCAGGGTGGGAAATGTTTCAGACCAAATGTCATGCATTTAGCAAGTGCAAGGCTGGGCAAGGTCAGGGAGAGCCGGGGAAACACACCAGGGAACCCCGGGAAACACCCGGAGAACACCGGGAAACACCAGGGAACACCGGAGAACACAACAGGGAACACACCGGGAACACCAAACACACACCAGGGAAACACCGGAAATACCCAGAGAACAACAGAGAACACCAGGAAACACCGAAAACACCAGGGAACACCGGAGAACACAACAGGGAACACACCGGGAACACCAGGGAAACACACCAGGAAACACCGGAAACACCCAGAGAACAACAGAGAACACCAGGAAACACCGGAAAACACCAGGGAACACCGGAGAACACAACAGGGAACACACCGGGAACACCAGGGAAACACACTAGGGAAACACCGGAAATACCCAGAGAACAACAGAGAACACCAGGAAACACTGGAAACACCGAAAACACCGAAAACACCAGGGAACACCGGAGAACACACCAGGGAACACACCGGGAACACCAGGGAAACACCCAGAGAACACCAGAGAACACCGGGAACACCAAGGAAACACACCAGGGAAACACCGGAAACACCAAGAGAACACCAGGGAACACTGGGAAACACCAAGAACACCAGGGAACACCCGAAACACACCAGGGAACCCCGGGAAACACCCGGAGAACACCGGGAAACACCAGGGAACACCGGAGAACACACCAGGGAACATACCGGGGAACGATGGAAGGGAACACAGAAGTTCTCTCCAAAAATGTTCCACCCTGACCCCCAGGGAATCTGTACTTTCTCTTAAAATGGGTAAAAAAAAGAAAGTTTAACCCTAACTCAAATGATGGTGTTAAATTGCACACAGAGGAGAAACATTTTACATGTGGTCTTCTTAAAGAACGGTGTATGATACCACTGCTCCAGACATTCTGGCAACGTAAACTAAACAGCACTAATTGCTATACCCTTGTCTTTGGATGTACGGTATCATCTCCACCTGCTGCTTTCAGTGTGATCGACAGAGCAGCAGATTTAGCCCAAGGAAATGGAAATGCACCCTAATGCCAGATCTCACTCTCTCATTCTCCCATGCATCGCTCCCTACATGTGCCTCATTTCCTCTCTCTGCATGCTCTGTAAAGTAAACGAGATGAAAGCAGCAAACTTCTCGGGAGGTAGATTACTGACACAGTAAGTAATCAACCTCCCATTCATCCTGGCTACCTTTCATTCATACACGCTGTGGCAAAGATGTGAGAGAGCTTCCTCTGCTTCCTCTGTTGGAGGAACATGAGGCCGCTTGATGGAGGGATAGTAAAAACAAAAAGGATGTAACGTACCTTAGTGATAATATAATCCCTGTGTGTGTGTGTGTGTGTGTGAGTGGGTTTTCTCTGGTTTCCTTTCTCACAGTTCAAAAACATGCAGAGGTTCATTGGACGCTCTAAATGAACCATAGGTGTGAATGGTTTTCCATCTTGGTGTGTTGACCCTGTCCAGAGTGTTCCCTGTCTTTCGCACCAGGACCCTCATGTGGATTGAAACTGATATACAGCCGCTTTCACCTTCACATCTTAGTTTGTGGAGTCAGCTTCCGCTTCACGCTCTGGCTGGTTTGTCTAATTGGGTTGCTGTAGAAACATGGTGGCATCCAAAATGCATCCATGTAAGAGTGAGAACCTTCACAGACACGTAAATGGTTTATTCTACACTTTCTACATCAGAAGTATATTCAATTTCTGCCAATAAGCCCTGCTAAATATTACACACTAGTCCTTTAAATGCATTCTTCGGCAGCTTTATAACTTCATCATTGACAAGAGTGTTGTGAGACACAACCACGCACACAGTACTGCTGCTGCTGCTGCTGCTGCTGGGTGTGTGTTTTGTGTAGACCAAAGCACTTTGTGTAACAGCTTCATCACGCTGATCCTTGTAAAGCTCTCGCTGAACATTAATTACCAAACAGAGGAAACTTAGTAACCTTGGCAGATATTTGCACTCTCTCTCTCTCTGTGTTTCCTTCAGTTTAAACGTTGGTGTTTGTCTATTTATTGGATGGAAATGGACAACTTTTAAAAAGCCATTTGTAAGATTCTCTTAGTTTTTCTCCATGTTTGGTTTCTGTGTCTGTCTGTCTGTCTGTCTGTCTGTCCCTGCACCCGCCTGGTTGGGGCTGACATAATCATTTCCCTGCTGCAGCAACCTACCAACGCACTCTGCTGCTCGTCCCACTGATCTTCAGCTCCAGTCTTCACCAGCTCACAGTTAACCCTTTGTTGATCAGTCTCAGTCTGCTTCCACATCCAGTGTTTGTTTGGTCACTCGGCTCTACTCATCGTGCCATCGTCGTCTGGAGCCCTGACTAATTGGACCTTTACTTTTACCGACCAGCTTTTGCTATTAATGCTAATGTTAACGATGCTTCTCCTCTCTCTGTGTTCTGGTGTCTGAGTTGTTGGTCCAGTCTGAAAATAAAGTGGAACATTGTTATTGTTGTTGTGGGGTTTTTTTTTGCAGACGTGGCAACTTCAGTTGTTGGAACTTTGGTGCCGCAGATAATCTGTACATGTGTGTGTGTGTGTCCACATCAGAGTGCACCTCTTCGAGTGCATTTTTCTATGCACCTGGTCTGAGACAGGGTTTTTCATAAACTGCACCAACTTTGTGTTACCTTGTCCCTGACACACAATTGTTACCATGGTAACACCTGAGTTTTCCCGATTACAATTATGTGCAGTGGAAACAAGTCAATGTGATGTGAACCAAAATATCTCTTTTGAAATATTTGTCACAGCTCAACTTGGGTATCCACACGTTCCGGTCCAGCTGGTCAGGGTGTAATTGTGTCACAAAATGTGAGCACTGGCACATGGATAAATACTGGTAATGGATCCAGACACCTTCTATTATGTGAGCTGAGAGGACAGAGGGGATAATGATGCCCTTTATGTTCGCCGCAAACAGCTGTTGCTGCAGCTCAGCTTATCTAAATGTCCCAAATGTGCAGTATGAAGGCATCTAAAGTGATGGTAAGATTTTAGGACACACTGAGTTGAGAAAACATTGAAAACGAGCTGCCAGGAAGGAAAAACAGATTTTAGCTAATTAAGAAAACGCAAATTAAATAAAATCAACACTTTCCTAAGGCTACGATATCTTGTGAATGTGTACCGTTTTATCTTGCCCCTAGTCATTCTTTTTAACTGAAAACCAAACTCTGTTACTTTGTAAATCGCACAATTTCAGCATGAAAGTACAGTGAGAAAATCATTGATTTTATATCACGGCACATGGGAATTGTTGATCCTCATCAAAAGTTGTTAAAATTAGATTTTGTGAGGTTTTAAATCAGATTTATCACAGGAACAAAAAGTTACCATACAAAGCACGAGTTACCATTCCAAACCCAACTGTGCCATGATGGAAGTTCCTAAAACTCCTTCAATATGAAACTATTTATATATCAAACATTTGACTGAAAATATTGTAACTGAGCATCAGTGTGAACTGTGGACAGTGTACATGATTCCCTGATACAGTAACACGCCACAGGCAGTGAGTGTGAACCGCCCACAGTTGGAGACAGTCATCTATCAATGTGAGGGTCAAGGTAGACTGTGCTGGTGTTTAGAGATGTTGTTCAGATGGAGAGCTCACAGTCTGCCACACAGACAAGCTCGTCGAACTGTGAGTGCAGGGGAGGAGGGACACGGTCCTCCTTTTCTCTACTTCTCTGCATTCATTTCATCCTCTTTTTAACCAATTCATTTATCGCCAATATTACATAACACATAGCTATGTTTACCATGATCTCGATTGTAAATTGAATATTGATCGATGATGATTCAGCAGCACTCTACCAACAGCCAAATCATTTCCTAATATGAAATCAATCGGAAACCGAGAAGTAACTCCAACAACCACATTTCCTTTAACCAACTGTGGATCAAGGTAAATGGAATGCCAGTTTCACAAACCAGCCTCAGATGTGACAGAGGAGGAGTGCAGCATCACACACTGTCCCTCAAAAGAGGAATGGATACTTTAAGACCTGATTCTGACAAAGAAACCAAACTGTTCATCAGAAAAGGAGCAACCAAGTTCAGGTGCAACTGCAGCTTTCAATGAGGTAACTTGTGTTTTTTATTCAAGGTAAACAACAACATTTCCTTTCAACCCAGAATCAGTGCCGAGCCTCGGAGGCAGCATCGAAGATTTACTCACCGGCTCAGAGGATAAATGAGAGCCAGAGGCCAGACAGACTCAAACAATGTAAAATACTTACCCACATCACACGTGGAATGCATCCTCTTTTGCATCCTCGTGATGGAGGGTTAGAAACAGAGATTGAAGACTGTAAGTCAAGCTACTTTAAACAAAGCTGTCTCCTTGCCTCGCCAAACACAAACTCACAGTGGAGACGATACAAAGTATAAAATCAGACGAAACACATAGACAAAATCAGAAAATGTCGTTATTCAAAAACAAAAAAAAACAGAGTGAACAAAGGAAAATGGTTGGTGATCCTGGCAAAAAGTCACATAAGTCTGGCAATGGACTGCATGTCCCTAAACTTAATGAAATGAATGATAACAGGACTGCTGTAGGAAAATCAGTGCCATCAGTAATTAATAACCGCAAAGATTGCACAGCCTCCTTTTAAACTTCCCTCCTTCTCCATTCACAGCATAGAGATGTCATCACTGAAATGAAGCACAGATGAGTGGAAGAGAGAGACAGACATAACAATTGTGTGCCAAAATCTTACATACAACTTAATATGGCTACATTTAGACTTGGGAAATGTCTTTCAGTCATCACTGTCTCTTAAAATATAATATTATTTGAATTTAAGTGACAAGTGAAAATTTCACTGCCAACGGGGGAATTTGACTTTATTTAAGTTGAAGAATATGTTCACCATCTTATCTCCACAGACTTTTCCAAGTGGAAACTGAAGTTTGCAGATTCATTTTGAGCTCAAACGTAGATGAGAGATTGTGTCTTGTCAGAATGGGACGGACTGACGGACAGACTGATACTGGAAACAGAACGTCTCCAGCCTCCAGAAACAGCATCCGCCCACACACACACACACACTGATTTACTCTAGGACACTGCACTTATATGAGCTGCCGGGTGCAGATACATCATCTGAGCCTCGATTGTAGCTGACACAAGAATATTTTTCTATGGCTAAGATCATCATATATACATATACAACATATACATACATCTAATACAACATCATATACTCCTCCTCTTCAAATAATCAGGACGTGTTGTCTGGGTAAATGACCCACTTAATCTTCTGTGCTGTCGGCGATGTAATGAAATGATTCCATCTGCAGTCGTCCTGCGTTCACATCACAGATAAATCATCCATTTCACGCTGCATCCCCAGCTTTATTTCCCTCTCTCCTCCTCTCCCTCGCTCTCTCTCTCTCTTCCCTCTGATCTCCTCACACATGGTGATAATGAATGTCTCACACACCACAGGCTGAGGCAGGAGCTCAAATCTAAAAAATTGTGGATGTCTGGAATAAAGGATTATAGTGGCCAGTCTATAGCTGCCACACTGGATATGTGTGGGTGCTGGGCTGCATTTCCGTTTCTTCTGCACATTCCTGATCACCCAGCCTCTCATGCGTTCTATAGTATGTCATCAAAAATCACAAAAAATTGTCATAGTAAAGTATGTCTTCCGAAATCACTCAAAAACGTCATAGTATAGTATGTCAGCCCAAAATGTGACA